>NC_060145.1:204865690-205168720 GCF_021461385.2 Schistocerca piceifrons | reverse complement strand
TCGATATGTTGCTTATATTTATGGTACTTCCTATATAAATTCCAAATACAAGTCAAAATCATTTTAATTTTTATATTTTTATGAGACAGGTTACGATGATTGTCGTTCAACACACATTCACACCGAGTAACTTAAACAATGGGTGACATATGTGATGCAGATGAGCATTGTATTTCTGTTGTTAAAATTATATAAGTTTTGTTACTGTTTCTTAATGTTGAGCTGTTTATAATATTGTGTGCATGGCATGACTTTTTGAAAAATATTAAGTAACATGTATTGTCTAGCTATTTGATGAGAAAATCGAAATGTAACTATAGGCATTCAGATGTACTTTACAAGCACGACACAGATTACCCCACAACACAGATATACGTCCTTGAAGATAACTTTCTTTTTAAGCACTTATTTACATGTAAAATACTGAGAGCCTAATAATTTCTTTGTTCTCTACTATATGTCAAAAGTATCTTCATCCTACTTAATTTATCAAAGTTATTACTTTAATTGTATATCAAATTTCGGTATTTTCTTATTTAGATTGTATGTTAAAGAAAATAAAAATGGTCCTTAATAATATATTAACAGATATATCTAATTATAGATGTATGTTTTGTGCTATTCACAAGATGGCAATCCCCTCATATGCTGCAGTGCCACCTGATGAATGTACGATGTGGTCATAACGTTTACACCATTCCTCTGTCAGTCATCAGCTGGTGGTGAACATGAACACTCCCATTTGGAGCGATACTGTTATGTTTGTGTATAGTAATTTTACATCTCACATGCCGATTTGTAGTGATATGCATGAAAATGGGAAGTATATATACAATGTGAAACGCCTTGCAACACTGGTGAACAATATGTTGTAATGTTTTAACCCATAATGTATGTTACAAATCCATAGATTGTGTTACAAGACGATTTATCAAGATATGATATAATTACTGAAAAATATTTTCTGGAGAATTTCTGTTCATTCTCTTGCGAATCTGATGATGGCAGTATAGCTCCATCGTTAGCAGTTATCCAATAAAATACGTCTTTAGTGATATTGGCTTGCAGTGTTTTCTTTAGTAACCATACATTGTACCTCGTCCCCATACTGACTATGTCAAGGATATACAGCCTTGCTAAGTGCGAATCGTAGCAGCTGTAATGTGAAATTGGTTTAACTGTGATCAGTGCATTCCCTACTCAGTCATTCTATACAGGTATTGGTGATACACTATTATCAAGTATCGGTATTCACTAAGGAGGGAATTACGTAAATGTATTTGCAGCTTATGCATTCACATACGCAGCCAGACGTAATTTGGAGTTTACATGTAGTTTTCAGAAATATCGATAACTTGAAATTGGCATTAAGTTAAAAGTCCGGTAATTGTATGAGAGTTAAGAACATTTATCCAATAATCTCCGCCACATAAAGGGAAACTTACGCTAATAAATTGCACTGATGAGAGACACAAGTGTGCAATGCAGCAATAGTGCCTCCACATACTAACCGAAAGAAAGGCTCCCCTGTTGATCGGGTAGATATATCCAGCAGTTAGAAGGAGTGGCTTCTGGGCGCGGCTGATGAGGATCCTCATGGCTCGCTTGAAACGAGGATCTGCATCCACCCAAGAACAGCAGTACGCTGCAGTCGAAACCGCATCTGCCTGTTGACATCGGAAAATTAATATTGTGTATCCTGTAACCTCTACTGCAGAGATTGCTTTTCTTCCTTATAGATGGTTATTGAAATACCCAATACATTCTGCTGAGAAAAGTATTCCTACAGCTGCAAACTCTACGCTCATAGAAGAAAGGGAATGTGAATAGTAAATACTTGCCGGCTAGCTGCAGACTTAATCGTTAATAACTCACGTTCCTCGGACAATAGATGGCACATAGTGATGAACTTAGTCAGCTCTGGAGGTAAGCAGTGTTATTCCCTTCTGGGTGAAATACTCTCAGTAGTCATACATTTACCTTTGATTAGGGATTGCTCCATTTGCATCTGCACTTGCTAGAACAATAGATTTGTTTGGTGGTTCTACTTTGAGGCATACGTATTTCTTCTTTACCACTGTGCACCCACATAATCTTTCTGTGATATCATACCATCATCAAAGGATTTCATCTAATTTTATTGTCAAATGATAGGTAATTGTTGATGAGCACTTATATGCATGCTCATCAATTTTTTTGTGCATTTTACTGAGTGTTTATCAAACTAAAAAAAGGACTTTTGCATTTTGGTATGGGGAAAACTCTCTATGACAAAGAATGTCGGTTAATAATACTGTATCTGGAGACTCTCAGTGCAGTTTGTCTGAACAAGCATATCTAAACCAGGAAGTAGAGGTATTTATCCATGTCTTACAGTAGTTGCTACATTTATAAATATAGAAATTTTTTAAATAATTAATGCAGGGGATCATGAGCAGAGTTTCGGTAGGCAGAACTATTTATTAGTTAGTCAATTTCATGTTCCATAGATCATTTGCACAATAAATCATAAAAGTGTCAGTTTACACTCACATTGGTAATGAATTTCTAAATATGGTTTTATACCACTGGGTAAGCGATGAGAAACCTTTGTTACAGTACTATGCATCTACTTTCGTGCTAACGACGACTTTAATGTGGAGCAATGACTGTCTTTTCTCCTCCTGGGATTTTAATTATTACGTCATTGTTTCTTTAGAACAGAAGTTGGTTACTTTCAAAGAGCTTATTCCATATGACATTACTGAATGAAGTGTGGAAAATGTGGAACACGGAATATGCAAAGTATGTTATCTTACTAATTTGTCTCTCTCCAAGATCTGCATTGCTTCTATGTGCAGATGTGACTAAACTTAATAGTTTTAAAAGTTGTAAAACGTTCTTTAAAAGGATTAAAGCCTCATTAATAAGTACACCTAAAATTTTTAAATTTTGTATGCTATTTATTATTTCCTCAGCATATGTTACACTTATCATTCTTCTAATTCCCCTAGGTGTGTAGAATGAGTATATTGTGTCTTTTTAAATTTGGGCGTGAGACCATTCACAGATAATCACTCAGTTATACTGTCAAGAACTCTGGTTACCATTTCTTCTGTTTCTGTATGTATACTTCGACTGATTACAATACTAGCGTCATTTGCACAGAAAGCTCTTTCTGCATTTTGTATGTTAGATGAAAGATCGTTTATGTATATGAGGAACAATAACAGACCTAAGACTGAGTCTGGGGGACATTGTACGTGATTGTTCCCGTCAGAAGTAAGTCCCGGACTACATTGGTTGATTTACGAAGAACAACTTCCTCCCTTCTTTTGGTTAGATATTATGTTATCTATGGTTAGCTGTATACCATGAATCCCACAAAACTCCAATTTATATAGGAGAATACTGTGATTCACACAGTAAAATGCCTTAGACAGATCGCAGAAAATACAAACCCTGCGCTATTTTATTATTTACTGCTAGCAGAATCTGGTAAGTGAACATGCAAATGGCACATTTTCAGTAGAGCAACCCTTGTGAAACCCAAACTGTGATTTTCTGAGGATATTATTCTAGCTAATGTGAGACATTATTCTAGGATACATCAACTTCTCAAACATTTTGGGAAATGATGTAGTAGTGAAACAGATCGCTAGTTATTTACATGTATCTTTCAAATGTCTCTGGAAAAAATGTCTTGACTTAGTGATACACTAAATATTTCAGAGAGGACAAGGCTTATTTATTCGGAACTAAATTTTAACAGTCTGTAGGAAACACTATGAAATCCATATGAACTTTCAGTTTTGAGGGAAAATAAAATTTTCTTTAATTTCGGAGGAAGAAGTTGGTGATATATTTATGTGACTGAATTTTATAAGAGTTTTTTTCAATGTAGTGCTGTGCTTTCTCTCTTGAACGGTTTCTCGCTATATTTTCCGCTATATTTAAGAAATGATTATTAAATATTAGGAATGCTACCGGTAGCAACTGCTACCTGTGGCCCATCATTTACATGGCTTCCATTTAAGTCAATAGCTATGTTATCCTGTTATTTGGCTGGCTGCCGTACCTCTCGTTTCACAACACTCCTAATAGCCTTGAATCAGCTTAATCACTCACGCTATGCTTTTCTTTTACGTGTAGTTCTTGTGCCAGTAATTGGGTTTTGAGGTTTCTGCATTTCGTCATATGCAGAATTTAACACTTATAATTCAAACAACACATGTTATCTTCAAACCATTCACTATCATTCGGTGCATATATCGTATTCGCTTTCGATATGAAGACCTGGAAAGCAAATATTCAGATCTTGCCTTAGTGAAAAACGATTTCACTCACGTTTCTAAGTGTGAGGGTTCTATGTAAGATTCATATTATAATCATCATTTTTGTTGAGGTGGCAACCACCGCAGGTTAAAGAAATATTTATACACATTGCAAAAGGGAAGTATGGCAAAGACAATAAATACAAGAAAAAATTTAGTGCGATATATTTCTTACCTGATCTATTATGAGGTGAGCAGCCCAACAATAAAGATAAACCTGGCCTCCTGGAATGGGAAGAAAAGAGATGCATTTGATAACTGTAGTGATGTCAGTGCTCTGTGAAAAGAAAACACGGGAATCACACATCAGGAAAAAAATTGCCTTCACATTACCATATATATATATTAGACTCAACAATGTATACACTCGTGGGACTTTAGGCAGTTTGAGTACATTAATAAGAAAGACCAATCTGTCAGAAAAAGCAAATTTGAGGGTGCCAAGACTTAGCACTATAATTGTTGTAGCCCTATTAGAGATGTTCATCATACAGTGAGTCCCACTTAAGGTGAATACCCTTAACATATAGTGTCTGTTTCAATATATAAAAAAGAAATATTCTGTTAAGTGTTTGTACACAAAGAAATAATAATTTACTGTGTAGTTAACAATCATAACTTTTATTCTCCACTACACGCATATGGAACCATTCTTCGAGTTTAACGACGTCGCTCGTGAAAAGGAGAAGAAAGTAAACTAGAGTCTGGAGAAGGTATTATCGCTTAAATACCTTTGTGATATGCAACAAGTGAATGGCGGTGGTTGGTGGTGGTGCAAGTACAGTGGAGCTGTAGCTTCATTACGTCATGCTTATTTTGTGATGGTGTAGCTCGACGCTATGCCTTATTTCTCTGGTAATTGTGCAAAACTGTCGCAGCAACTTCAGAAAATAAACCACCCCGTCAAAAAATCGGGTTTGTTATCACCATAACAAAATACGTATCCCGCACTATCACTATTCGAACATATTGTTTCGAAACCTTGAGTTTATGGATTGAGACGTGTGTTTATGGCTCGTATGCGCAGAACAGTCTGGGTGTTATGTATGTGTGTGCGTCCCAGCTTTTCTCCTAAACAACTGGACATATTTCAACCAAGCTTTGTACACAAATCCCTTACTGTCAGGCAACAATCGCTGTTGTGTTAAGAACCAGTTACCAGTCATAGTTTAAGAGACATGATGCCATAAACAACGAGATGAGTGAAAAACTGTTGCTTCATGCATGACGTTCTTCACTACTAAGACACTTCTACAGTCGAACCAGTTTAAGGAAATCACTGACACCGGGCACCGCTTTTGACGTCTTCAGTTGCGAAGCACAAACGGCTGTGGGCGAAACTGATAGCGTTTTGTGGGGCCACGAAGATGCTCTGACATAGAGATGTTTACAAAATGCCGTTGCAGATGCGAGAAGTAGCTGCGCCCAGCCTACAGAAACTGATCGGGATCTTTGTACGACTGTTTTCACGAATACATGGAAATGAAATTTTTTCGATATTGTACTACAATCTCAGTTCATTTCTTGTTTTCGTTTCTATTAGAAAATTGGCAAATACAGTGTCCGGGAAATGCCTAGTTTTGGTCAGCTATTACTTGGAATGAACATTACCTGCACAGCAGCAGAATAGTCAGTTTCCATCTTGCCAACTTCTAGGTCCCTTGTATAATCAGAATCTCAAATGGATTTTTATGTCTCCCTTAGGTGAATAACACCATTCACAGATATAATATGTGTAGTTACAGAGCCGCATAGAAAGTGATCCGAATTGTGGGTTATGTACTGAATTGTGTGCCAAACGACTGCACCAAGGACAACCCTGTCTGTTGTCACGGAAAAGGCTGCTGCCGGATAGACCCATAGTTTCTATAGTACTGGATATGTCATTGACATTATGAGTTCCATTTTTTTGAACCACATGCATAAATTAGGGGAACGTGTTGTACCTTAAAACGCTTCTCTTCGCTTCTAGGGAACCCTGTAGAAGTACTCTTATACATGTTCATATTTAATTTGATATGATAGCATCCACCTTACGTGTGCTGCAGCACTTTTGGGAAATTACAAAAAATTACTCCAGGAAAGTAAAATTTTACAGGTTTAAGAAGTTTTTCAAGGTATAACTTGGTCGTATACCAGGGAACAAATTTTCTACTCGAACGTAATAGTGTTGCAATCAAGAAAAATGTCTTTACTGTACTTAGTAATCTGTGTGTTACATTATTAATCTACTACACACCAATAATCAGTATGCAAAATCAAATTAAGGAGAAGTATTATAAAAGTCAATCACAAATTAAAAATATTTTGAAACAGAAGCTGTTAGCATCTAACACAAATTTCCGTTTTGGAGACAGAGATAACTGTTCAGACACTAAAGAACCTCAGTTCGTTTGCAAGCATCACGTTTTCCATTATGGAAACCTTCCTTTTCAAAATAGAAGATGGTGTATGATCGATGACGTATGGCTTACTCGTCATTAGATTATATATCTAGCTTGAACAATTTACAGAATTTTATCCACTATAAAACTCTGTTACTGAACAATTAACAATATCCTCCTAACAGCTTTAATACTCGTTTATTATATGGAACTTATGTATATATAGAGCTCTTAATATTTGCGAATGGTGCACAAAACACAACCTCATCTCCCACAACAAAAAGTAGTAAACGTCTGATATTGCTTATAGTGGTTTTGTCGAGCGTATTCTTTCATGTGGTTCTAAGATCGGTCACTAGAAAACATCTCTGACACACTATCCCCCAAGTAGAACATTCTCCTCTACTCAAGCGGTATTGTCTGCGACATACAGGAACTTTGGTGAATGATAATTTCGTAAGTGACCTTTTAATACAAGCTTAGTTAGAGCTATAGTTGTTCACAGAGATTCTGGCGTGCACTCTCAGTTATTAGGATGGTATTGTTAAGAAAGCAGTTGGGATTAAATTAGCACATGACCTTATAAACAGAGATATTAGCTACTGTTGAAGCCATCACCTGGCTAAATTCCCATCAGCTGTTTGAACATTACAGATAGGCAAGGACAAATATATGGAAGCATCACAAACACAACACATCACCGTGCCTAATACAGTGCAGGAAGCTCAATGGAATTAAAAACAGTTTCTAGCCACAAAGTATTTTACATTCTTGACAGCCACAGCTGTTGAAAGGCATTATGTTAAAAATAATTCCTTTGACAACTGGTAAATTCTTGTTTTATTGATACACAATCGGTTTCACAGCCCAAAAGCCACATCATCAGGTGCAACAATGTTGAAAGGTCGTAGGGTATTCATCTCTCCAAGTCAAGCTATATTATTCAGTGATATTGTCTACTTTATAGTGGCGAACAAAGGGTGCCTTGTTGTAAAATTTGCCTGGATCGGTGTGACGGAAGGGCAACCAGTGTTGGAAAAGATAGAAGCAGCCCACACAAGCGACTTAAGCCTTCACTGTTCATATGATGGAGCTGCCATAGTTCCACACAGCCGCGGCTGCTGTGTAAGAGCACAAGAGCACGTGAAGACCCTAACTTTCGACTCCTTGCGGATTTTATTGGCTATTTTTCCTTCAATGCTGTTAAACGTAACGTGGTTGCTGCAATCTAAAAGATACAGTACCTAAATCTACCGCGCTACTGTTCCTGTAGACTCAGTGAAACTTGGGAACAGGGTCGCGAGCACACCTTCAGCTGCGCACGTGCTAAGGAGGTTTTGCGCTTTACGTACATACGGACTTGATAAACAACGTGCACGGTTCGTAATGCGCGCAGCTAGCCCTTGTCACTCAACTAGAAGCTTAGGTCAGTGCCCCAAGTGGTAGCACACTGTGGCAAACTTTTATTCCCTTTCGCTCGGCATAAATCCTCCTAGATGACAGGACACTCCTCAGATATGATAATTTACTCATCATATCCTGTAGTAAAATTAGATTGGACGTCAGTATATGTTAAAGTTGTACTGACAGTAACCTACATTGTGGGTTTCTGAATGAGTTATATTAAATTATGAATTTTACAATACAGCAATCCATTTAAGGCACTGAGAATCATAACGGACTAAAGCACATCAAAGTCGGCTGTGAGACTGTAATACTTATGCTTCGGAAATCTGTTAATCTTATAGTGAGTCGGGTTTATCTGTGCTGAGAGGCTACATTGTATATATGAAAATTCACAAAAAACTATATTTCTGGATTTTATGATATTTATTTAAACGTGGGATCGACGGCGATGTGCTTTAGGCACTTAAGGATCTCAGCGCCTCATTTGTATTCTAGACAAGTGACCTTTTTGACAGACATCACTACTTTAGAGAAATCGTTTCCACAGACGGCACTTTGTGTTTGGACTTGGTTGTTCACTGTGAGGGAACTGCAGAGTAAACATGAACTGTGTTGGATCCATTTTAAATGCTAACAGAAAAGTAAAGCTGTGGGGACGGGTCATGACTCGTGCTTGGGTAGCTCAGTCGCTGGAACACTCGCCTGCAAAAGGCAAAGGTCCCGAGTTCGAGTTTCGGTCTGGCGCACAGCTTTAATCTGTTAGTCTCCGCTGTAGAGTGAAAATATCATTCTGGGAATAGGAAAATAAATTACCAGGAAAAGTTAGCCGCAATTGGACTAGGGCCTCTAAGAATCGATCCTTTGATTGAGACAGTGACGAAATCAAATAAGCGTGATCACAAGCGAACGTTTAACAAGGAAGTGTACATTAGCACAAGTTGTTGTGTGTGTGTGCAGCGTAAGATTATCTGATTTTCAGCCTGGAAGTAAATTCGTGGACTAATACATCTGTTAGGCATCTTGTACATTTGTCCGAGAAAATGGAAAAGCACGAAAATTCTCATTTACACTAAAATGCTAAATGGAGAGCTGCGGAAGCTTACACATTATTTTGTTATTGCCATAAACTGTACATAATTATGTACAAAACAATTCTTGCGTTTGTCAGATAAGTTACACATATTATTATTATTATTATTTCTTTCTTGTCTCAGACGTTATGTCTGGTTAAAAATGGAAAGTGACGTGGACCTTGATCAAGCGTGACTTCCTTTTAACTGTACGGTATATGTTACATTGCATTTAGGAACTTTCGGGTAATTGATCAAGTGTCAATAATTACAGATTTCTGTAGTTGTATGTATAAGTTTGGATGTAGCTGTATTGCATTGATGTACTGGTGGATATTGTGTGGTATGACTCCTGTAGTTGATAGTATAATTGGTATAATGTCAACTTTATCCTGATGCCACATGTCCTTGACTTCCTCAGCCAGTTGGATGTATTTTTCAATTTTTTCTCATGTTTTCTTCTGTATATTTGTTGTATTGGGTATGGATATTTCGATTAGTTGTGTTAATTTCTTCCTTTTATTGGTGAGTATGATGTCTGGTTTGTTATGTGGTGTTGTTTTATCTGTTATAATGGTTCTGTTCCAGTATAATTTGTATTCATCGTTCTCCAGTACATTTTGTGGTGCATACTTGTATATGGGAACATGTTGTTTTATAAGTTTATGTTGTAAGGCAAGCTGTTGATGTGTTGGTTTTGCTACATTGTCATGTCTTCTGGGGTATTCTGTATTTGCTAGTATTGTACATCCGCTTGTGATGTGATCAACTGTTTCTATTTGTTGTTTGCAAAGTCTGCATTTATCTGTTGTGGTATTGGGATCTTTAATAATATGCTCGTTGCAATATCTGGTGTTTATTGTTTGATCCTGTATTGCAATCATGAATCCTTCTGTCTCACTGTATATATTGCCTTTTCTTAGCCATGTGTTGGGTGCAT
Organism: Schistocerca piceifrons; assembly: GCF_021461385.2. Taxonomy (NCBI): domain Eukaryota; kingdom Metazoa; phylum Arthropoda; class Insecta; order Orthoptera; family Acrididae; genus Schistocerca; species Schistocerca piceifrons. The sequence goes on along the minus strand of NC_060145.1, from coordinate 205,158,606 downwards.
CTTGATCGGTGTGTGGCTGTGATACGGGTGCTTGCCATGTAGTGTTTTCTTTTTCCAATTTACTTTCTTCGTATCTGTTGATGTTATGTGATCTAAAGGGTTGTAGAAGTGGTTATGAAATTGCAGTGGTGTAGCCGATGTATTTATATGAGTGATTGCTTTGTGTATTTTGCTAGTTTCTGCTCGTTCTATAAAGAATTTTCTTAAATTGTCTACCTGTCCATAATGTAAGTTTTTATGTCGATAAATCCCCCTTCCTCCTTCCTTTCTGCTTAATGTGAATCTTTCAGTTGCTGAATGTATGTGATGTATTCTATATTTGTGGCATTGTGATTGTGTAAGTGTATTGAGTGCTTCTAGGTCTGTGTTACTCCATTTCACTACTCCAAATGAGTAGGTCAATATTGGTATAGCATAAGTATTTATAGCCTTTGTCTTGTTTCTTGCTGTCAGTTTTCAGTATTTTTGTTAGTCTTTGTCTATATTTTTGTTTTAGTTCTTCTTTAATATTTGTATTATCTATTCCTATTTTTTGTCTGTATCCTAGATTTTTATAGGCATCTGTTTTTTCCATCGCTTCTAGGCAGTCGCTGTGGTTATCCAATATGTAATCTTCTTGTTTCGTGTGTTTTCCCTTGACTATGCTATATTTCTTACATTTGTCTGTTCCAAAAGCCATATTTATATCATTGCTGAATACTTCTGTTATCTTAAGTAATTGGTTGAGTTGTTGATTTGTTGCTGCCAGTAGTTTTAGATCATCCATGTATAGCAGATGTGTGATTTTGTGTGGGTATGTTCCAGTAATATTGTATCCATAATTTGTATTATTTAGCATGTTGGATAGTGGGTTCAGAGCAAGGCAGAACCAGAAAGGACTTAATGAGTCTCCTTGGTATATTCCACGCTTCATCTGTATTGGCTGTGGTGTGATATTATTTGAATTTGTTTGGATATTAAGTGTGGTTTTCCAATTTTTCAAAAAATGGTTCAAATGGCTCTGAGCACTATGGGACTCAACTGCTGAGGTCATTAGTCCCCTAGGACTTAGAACTAGTTAAACCTAACTAACCTAAGGACATCACAAACATCCATGCCCGAGGCAGGATTCGAACCTGCGACCATAGCGGTCTTGCGGTTCCAGACTGCAGCACCTTTAACCGCACGGCCACTTCGGCCGGCTTCCAGGTTTTCATTACTATGTTTAGGAACTGTATCAATTTAGGATCTACTTTGTATATTTCCAATATTTGTAGTAACCATGAGAGGGGTACACTATCAAAAGCATTTTGGTAATCAATGTATGCATAGTGTAGCGACCTTTGTTTAGTTTTAGTTTGATATGTCACCTCTGCATCTATTATCAGTTGCTCTTTACATCCTCGTGCTCCTTTGAACAGCCTTTTTGTTCTTCATTTATAATTTTGTTCTGTGTTGTATGTGTCATTAATTTCTGTGTAATGACTGAAGTTAATATTTTGTATATTGTTGGTAGGCATGTTATGGGGCGATATTTAGCTGGGTTTGCTGTGTCTGCTTGATCTTTAGGTTTCAGATAAGTTATTCCATGTGTAAGTGTATGAGGGAATGTGTATGGGTCTGCAATGTAACTGTTAAATAATTTAGCTAGATGTGAATGTGTTGAGGTGAATTTCTTTAGCCAGAAATTTGCTATTTTATCTTTTCCAGCGGCTTTCCAATTGTGAGTAGAATTAATTGCTTGGGTGACTTCATGTTGCGAAATTATCACTTCAGGCATTTGTAGTATCATCTTGTATGTATCTGTTTCTGCTTGTATCCAACGTGCATGCCTGTTATGTTGTACCGGGTTTGACCATATGTTGCTCCAGAAGTGTTCCATGTCTGTTATGTTTGGTGGATTGTCTATTTTAATGTGTGTGTTATCTATTTTCTGGTAAAATTTCTTTTGGTTTGTGTTGAATGTTTGGTTTTGTTTCCTTCTACTTTCACTTTTTTTGTATCTTCTAAGTCGTTTGGCCAATGCTTGTAATTTCTGCTTCTTTTCATCTAATTGCTCTATCACTTCTTGTTGTGAGATTTCACCTAGCCTTTTTTGTTTTTTTTCTGACATTTCATTTCTTATAAATTGTGTTAGCTGTCCGATGTCTTTTCTCAGTTTTTCTATTCTGATCTGTAGCCTGTGTTGCCATGCTGGTTTTGTGGGTTTCTTTTGTGTGTTGGTTGGTTCTGATCTCTGCGTAGTGTGTATATTTAGTGTAGTGAGTACTCCCATATAAACCAGTAGTTGTAGTTCTTCCATAGTATGTTTTCATTTATTTTGTTGTGTATGATTGTGTTGATAGTTTTTATTGTTGTTTCGACTTGTGGGTTATTTGGCGGTCTATGCAAGAATGGTCTAATGTCTGTATTTGTGTCTTTGTATTCTATATATGTCAGCTGAAATTTTTCTTCTATATCTAACATGTGCGTCACTTCGTGTTCTGTTTGTGCTTGTTCTGGTGGCTGTCTTAAGATTTCGTTTTCCTCTGACTGTTTAATTGATGCGTGTTGTTCTTTGTTTGTTTGCTCTGGGATGTTTGAGTCCATTACTGTATTTTCTTGTTCTTCTGATTGCACATTATTTTGTTCCAGTATTTGTTGTACTTGTTGTTTGAAGTTTTCTAATTCTGACTGGGGTATCCTGTTATTTTTGATTATTACACGGATCTGATCAGCTAGTCGTTGTTCTGTTAAAAATTTTAATTCTGGGTATCTGATAATAAATGTTGTGTATACTTGTGATCTGTATCCAGTTGTGTTGGTTCCTAGGTTTGTTGCTTGGTAATAACAGAACATGAGGTGTCGATTAACTTCATCTGACCATCTCATCCTCTGTCTTTGTTTTCCTTCTAGCGTGGTTGCAGGAAGCATATCCTGCAAAACACCTCTATTTGGATTTGAATCATTTTCCAGTTGGCTAGCAGTGTCGTTACCATTGTGGGCTGGTATAGGGTTCAAGCATCGTCCCCGACCATGACGGCGCTTGTCCGAGGCTTCTTTAGTTCTGTCCTGAACCAACTAATCACACTAAAAGGGGGGTTAGCCCTATTAGTGGTTTGTTCTTTTCGTCGCCTTTTACGACTGGCAGAACATACCGGAGGCCTATTCTTTTCCCGGGCCTCCACGGGAATTATTATTATTATTATTATTGTTATTATTATTATTACTATTGTTATTACTATTATTAGTATTATATTCACAGCGACTGTAGTTGTTGATAAGCATAACTGTTGTACATTCTGAAAACATAACTGTTGTACAGCCGATGCTATTCATTTCACACTTTCAAATTCAACTGAATCTAAGAATTTGTGAACATACAGAAACAAAAGAAAAATTCGGAGTAGGAATTAAAATCCATGGAGAAGAAATAAAAACTTTAAGGTTCGTCGATGACATTGTTATTCTGTCAGAGACTACAAAGTATCTGGAAGAGCAGTTGAACTGAATGGAGAGTGTCTTGAAAGGAGGATATAAGATGATCATCAACAAAAGCAAATCGAAGATAATGGAATGTAGTCGAATGGGAATGTAGGTGATGCTGAGGGAATTAGATTAGCAAATGAGACGCTTAAAGTAGTAGATGAGTTTTATTTTTTGGGGAGCAAAATAGCTGATGATGATCGAAGCAGAGAGGATATAAAATGTAGACTGGCCATTGCAAGTTAAGCGTTTTTGAAGAAGAGGAGTCTGTTATGATCGAGTATAGATTTAAGTGTCAGGATGTCGTTTCTGAAAGTATTTGTAGGGAGCGTAGTCATGTATGGCAGTGAAACATGGACGATACATAGTTTGGACAAGAAGAGAATAGAAGCTTTCATAATGTGCTGCTACAGAAGAATGCTGAAGATTAGATAGGTAGACCACATAACTAATGAGGAGGTATTGAACAGAATTGGGGAGAGAGAGAAATTTGTGGCACAACTTGAGTAGAAGAAGGGATCGGTTGATAGGACATGTTCTGAGGCATCAAGGGATTACCAATTTAGTGTTAGAGGGCAGCGGGGAGGGTAAAAATCGTAGAGGGAGACCAAGAGATGACTATACTAAGCAGATTCAGAAGGATGTACGTTGAAGTCAAACCAGTCTCTGGACTGAAGACCACAACAACAACAGAATGCTTCCGCAGAATGGTTCAACAAACACCTTAAATGAAATTGCATAAGAGTCCATAAGCAGAAATATTACTTGACGATATTATTATTATGTCTCTTAACTACCATTCACCCGACCCTTGGTTTCATCAAAAGATGAAACTGTTAAGACAGTGTTCAATAGTGTAACCTTGCTTTCAACATTGAGCTGCACATTATTCACTTCAGTTGTTACGATAAACTTTAGAAAGGTGCAGTAAATATTAGTTACTCAGCTATTGTAATTGATTACAACTTGTCTTACAGCGGCCGGCTCTAAAAATTTGTGAACTTCCAGGATGCATACTCATTAGCCGCCACTCTTTCCACAATCACTTTAAATGAAATTCCATAGGCGTCCATAAGCAGAACTATTACTTCACGGTATTGTTAATATCATGTCTGTTGAGGACCACTCACTCGACTCTTGTTTTCATCAAAAGACGAAACGGTAAAGACAGTGTTCATTAGTGTAACCTTGCTTTCAGGATTCAGCGAATCACCAGCATCGGTGCAACCGGAATGTGTAGGCCAGGATAATTGGCGACTGTATTTTGGAATCAGTCTTCCTTCCACATCGCCTAACAGACCGGACCTATCGGCGTTTCTTGTGAGTGACTTTGCCTCCCCTGCTGTAAGAAGTGCCATTGGTGATTCAAAGGGTTATTTGGCTGCTAGATGACGATACTCCAGCCCACTTCGCCATTAACTTACAGTCCTGTCTTCCCTGGTCGATGGATCAGATGAGGGGGCATGGCCTGCTCACTCACTGGATTTTGTGAGATTTCTGGTTATGGGGCAATCTCAAAGGTATTGTGTATATAGAGCGCATTCCAGATGTGGTGACAGTGGAGCGGCGTATTCTCCTGTCTTTGACAGTGTTCGGATGCAGCCCTCGCAATTCGAATGTATCAGATAGGACATGCTATGGCGCATACACGCATCTACCTGGGCACATGGAAAACAATGTCAACACATATTGAAACTGTGGCTGCGTGGTGCAGCGCGTATTAGGCCACAGTCTCTGCAGCAATGTATGATTAGATAAACGATTTCTAGCAAGGAAACGATGCTTTTTCCAGGTGTAGTTCATTGTATTTTTTTTTGTTCCACATCCCCTCATCGATCAATCGCTAGAGTTTTTACACAGTGGAAAAAATCACCCTGTGTGCCCGAATACAGCAGACATAGAGAGGGCTTATCTGTTACTCACTTACACTGTCTCACAGCTTAACTATTTTGATATCAGTGATTTAGTTGAGGCAAAAGACAGTTTCTGCTTATGTATATTCTCTGAATTACATATTAAAAAGTATGAAATATATATTCATTATACACAATATTTACGTGAGTACAGGTCATATTAACCATTTTAGTTTTACTCATATCCTTTGACTTTTACATAGATGATGTAAATAGGTTTTCCTTTTAATGCCATTAGGTACCTAACTTCTGTATATATCAGAGATTTTATATATCTGGACAAACTTGTATGTGTATAGAACCTACAGCTACTGTACTTATTTCTTTAGGTCTTAGTGAGGGTACAGTCTTTTAATTCTGATTGAGTCAGGGAAGACAAGTAGCCCACATAGTGAGATATTCTATTTTAAAATGATCTGAATAGATCAGTAGCCAATTGCCGTTTTTATTCCCCAAAGGGATTGTTTTGGGTGTGTTTTCAAAACTATTTATCCTGCACACCAAGAATGAGATTGTGCATTATGTCCATAGAATATTATGGATTCATAGAATATTATGGATTCTGTAGTGATCTGACAGTTTATCAGTGGGATTCTGTAGTGGTACCTGTTTAATACTTTCTCCACCTATGGTCAGCATCCTAGAGAGTTTCCATACTCCTGAAACCGTCTGTGTAGTGTTACCTGTAAGTGTCATCTTTCTCATGTACGATCCAGTAGCCTAATGTTTGCTAGACTAATTTTGAAAATTCCGGAAATCCTTGGGAAAGGTGGAATAAGGCATCTGTCACCACATTCATAACTATGACCACTAACATAGATTATTTCAAAGTCATGTCCTTGAAAAAATGGAGACCTACACACTAGCCATGTACGGCTTTGTAGCTTAAAAGAAAACACAAAGCCTGATGATCACAAAAAATTCTGACATGATCACCATAAAAAGAATAACAGAATTTTTTAAAACTGCATACAACAGCTTAAGTCTCTAATTCAGTGGCACACTATGTTCTTTCATTCTCAAACAGAATACAGCTAGCAAATTTCCTGACAAAAACCTAAGGGTTTGCCACCACATACATATTTTGGAATGAAGAAGCTCCCAAGCCACAGCAGGAAGCATCTGTTCTAATACAGAAGTCCTTAGACATATCAGGATGGTGCAATAGCTGAAAATCCATTAAGGCTTCTTTAAAGAATCAAAAGCTATTTGACAATTTTTTAAACAAACATATTAATATTTTTGCTCAGTAAATTCAGGATCCCATTAATACTGAATGATGGATTAGGTATGAAAAGCCTGAAAAACGAGGCTAATCCTAGGAATGCCTAAAGTTTCTTTATACTTGGTGAAGGAAACATTTTGATTGCATTCATTTTGTCAGTGGCCTCTGCTCCTAAAAATTTCTGTAACCCCCATTTTATCCAACTAAACTGTTCCTACCATCTACTGCTGTAATAAAGACAATGGAACGACATTTAAACCAAAGGGCAGAACACGAAATTGCCATCTTCTACCAGCAGTCATATATGCAGTATATTTGAGAGATTTCTCTGTTAGTAGAACCTGCCAATAGGAGGAACTCAGATCAATACCTGAAAAAAACTTTTGTGTCTTCAATTTTTTTTGTTGTTCATCCTAATTCTCAGGCCTAGTACATAAAGGAAGAATAACTTAATTAACGTGTCTGTCATGAAGCTCAAGGTGAGTGTCATCACCAGGTTTAGTTATTGCTAATAACATGCAACAACATGGTGCTAATGAAGGCTCAGTTATTTTCCAGGATAATATTTTATGTATTTCTTTCGTAACAGCCTGGACCAGTGGATGGAGTAGGTCGTATGACAATAGGTTCTATGAGGAATTACCTCAATATGGTATTTATAACCTTGGATGATGAGTGTCTTTTTTTGCAAATAAAGCTGCATGCTTTAGTAACAAAATAAGTATTTTATTTCACGGCTGTGAGTTAAGGTACTTGGAGTGTGATATTTTGTCACTAATATGATCTTCACTAGAGTTCATGTCCATGGAATATGATTGCTGACTGTTGATAAGCAGCACTTCTGTTCTAAAAATTTTGACCTTAGCACTGTGACATTAGGGGAACATAGGACAGAATGGAATAGCAGGGTACAATGGGATTGTGCTGTTTTTTAAACAGGAGAGTGCTGCAACCTATTATAGGGCTATGTAAACTGTCTCTGAGTAGACAGAAAGCTACACAGCAATTTTGACTTGGTCTGGACTGTGTGTTATAAGTGAATGGGTGTCCCTTAAATTTTCAACAGTAGTTTTGTAACTTTTGTTGAATTTCAATGACAGATAAGCCACTAATTATTAATTGTACGCTCTTAAATTACATGTAATCTTAAAGTGCATTTCATTTGCTTTGTCATAATTATATAATACTACTGTATGCATCAGTTAACATGCTCTACAAAAGTTGCTAACTACAAAGCGTTCTCAGGTCAGAACCAGAGAGGACAGAAGTAGATTTCAAACTACTTCTTTCTTTTTATTTTTTTTACTTGCTTTTGCAGATGCTGTGAACTTACATTAGGAAAAGTGATAGACAGTAATGAGGTATTAAGTCAATGTAAACCGCACTTTTAAGCCGTTTTATGTTCCATAGTTGTACTCTTTAGAAGCACCTAAAGATTTTAACACACCCAAATCAATGTTGAAGAGATACATTCTTAATGTTAAGAACAATAGCAACTACAGACATGATAAATCAGATGGAAAATTTGAAAAATGCGTTCACTGCAGAAAAAAAGTATGAGCTGGCAGCATACCAATGATCAATGGAGAGCAGACTTTTTAGTCCAACTATGAAACATATCATTGGCAGATCATTAGTGTATGCAATAATTTCATAAAAAATTGCCTTATCCCATTCTGCCTCATGGATGGGAGAGAACAGGAAATATGCAAGCATTTCTTTGAAAGACATAAAAAGTAAATAACAAACCGTTGTAAGTGATTTTCATGTAAGACGCATTAGTTCATACTACAAGGTGATTTCTTATAACTTTAAGAAGTGTTTTTTTTTGTTCCTTTAGTTTACAAAAATCGTTTAACATTGAATATCCCATTCTACCATTAGTTCCCCTATTTCTGGTGTTTGACTTTTGTTTGTTTGACTTTTGTTTTTAATAAAACTACACTAATATTCTTCCCATGAGTACACAGATTGCATTTACCATTAGAACCATCTAATTTGGCATCCTCGCTCTTAGAAATTAAATACCAAGAAATCAATTTACACTTAAACTTTCTACTATTACGAACATTCATGTAATGACTCCATTTCCCAGAATTATAGGCACTTGAGTTGAAACACTGAGATTGCTCAACCTACAACCCACTGCGCTAATAATCTTACAATTTTGAACTGGCAAGGTAGGCAGTTTTCTAATCTCACTCATTCCGCTGAAAAGGTCAGTGGACATTACATTTTCAATAGCTCCAGCATCTAGTACAGTCGCAGTTGAACATTCACCTCTACAGTGTTAACAGCAGCCTGGATTAGATTTATGTGTTGTTCATTACATATGTTAAGGTCAGTACATAACTGGTCTCTAATATGTGTTCCACCATGGTATTGCAACAGATTCATGTAACTGGAATCATTTCCTTCACCCCAATCCAGCAACTGACACTGGAAGACATAATGAGGCTGCTTTTAGTTTTTTTAATTTGCCACAAGGGGGTGGCCATTTTCCACCACTTGAACCACAATAACTGTTGGATTCTGATTGTGCCAAGTCAGCAGTGCTGTTTTGCAGTTGATCATTTGTATCATCCTCCATACGTGGGTAACTTCCAATGTTAACATTTGCTCCGCATTACCTAGGTTTATACTTCACTTTCTCTATATAGTTGCCAAGGTGCGATTTTGAATTTTAAAGACAATAGAGCATTCTTCACATCGGGACAATGAGGCTATCTAGCAGCCAGCCAGTGTGGACCTGTAGCCATCCAGTTGTTTTAATGTTTAGCAATTTGCGTAATTCAACAAATGCACTATTGCTATGATTTGGAACTGGCTGAGGACTAGCTCCTTTCGAGTATGAAGCGCCGGCCGCGGTGGCCGTGCGGTTCTAGGCGCTACAGTCCGGAACCGCGGGACTGCTACGGTCGCAGGTTCGAATCCTGCCTCGGGCATGGATGTGTGTGATGTCCTTAGGTTAGTTAGGTTTAAGTAGTTCTAAGTTCTAGGGGACTGATGACCTAAGATGTTAAGTCCCATAGTGCTCAGAGCAATTTGAACCATTATTTTAGTATGAAGCATATACATATATAGCAGTACTGTCGTTCTGCATTAATAAAATCCCGCAATAGTCGCTGGGTGTATGACTATGCCTTCCACAGAAACATGGCATAGCGAATATTATACACTGTGCACTACCTGCCTCTTGTTTAACTAGGCGATTACAATGTCATTGCATCTGAGAGTGACGGCACTTTGGTTGGTTTCTCATGAGTTTCTATAATGATATTCCATGACGCCACTCTGAACCACTTGGCAGTATTTGCACAAATGTCTTGAATTCATTCACAATGTGTTGAGATTTCCTTATTCACCAGTGTATTTATTTACCGCAACACCACAACATGTGTTCAGTAATGGCCATGGGAAACAAAATGCAATACTATCGTGGCTGGGTAGAAGTTACTTAAATGTAAACTATGTAGTCTACTGCTGCTGTTGTCGTTGTTGATTGGCCCACTTCTTTCGTTGATGATGTACTCTTCCTGTAAGATCACTGCAAATGAATATGCACCATGCATTCGTATTTGTTCGATCCAGATGCTTACTCATATCATTTCACGATAGTTAATGCTTGCAGTCATAGTACAGAACATCAGTACTCCTTATTTACCATCATTTTCTTAAGCAGGATAACTTTGCTGTTTGCTCTGACTATTGAATTTCGAGCAAGAATGAATAGGTTCTGATAACGTAATGGGATGCTGGGGAGAGTGGGGAGCCAAATACCTCCTGGCACATGGAGTTTCCCGCCTTTTTAACACAAACAGAGCATTGTCTTTGGCCTCAGCACTTCAATGCGAGATGCCTTTAATAGGTTCCACAACGAAACATTGTCTCGAAATTTGGTGGAAAATCCGAAGAAATTCTGGCCGTGTGTAAAGTACACAAGCGGCAAGACACAGACAATACCTTCGTTGCGCAGTGTCGATGGTACTGTTATCGACGACTGTGCCGCTAAAGCGGAGTTATTGAACGCAGTTTTCCGAAATTCCTTCACCAGACGAATGGAATATGCCAGAATTTGAAACACGAACAGCTGCTAGCATGAGTTTCTTAGAAGTAGATACCTTAGGGGTTGCGAAGCAACTCAAATCGCATGATACGGGCAAGTCTTCAGGTCTAGATTGTATACCGATTAGGTTCCTTTCAGATTACGCTGATACAATAGCTCCCTGCTTTAGCAATCATATACAACCGCTCGCTCACCGATAGATCTGTACCCACAGATTGGAAAATTGCGCAGGTCGCACCAGTGTTTAAGAAGGGTAGTAGGAGTAATCCATCGAACTACAGACTTGTATCATTGACGTCGGTTTGCAGTAGGGTTTTGGAGCATATACTGTATTCAAACATTATGAATCACTTCGAAGGGAACGATCTATTGATACGTAATCAGCATGGTTTCAGAAGACATCGTTCTTGTGCAACGCAGCTAGCTCTTTATTCGCACGAAGTAATGGCCGCTGTCATCAGGGGATCTCAAGTTGATTCCGTATTTCTAGATTTCCGGAAAGTTTTTGACACCGTTCCTCACAAGCGACTTCTAATCAAGCTGCGGGCCTATGGGGTATCGTCTCAGTTGTGCTACTGGATTCGTGATTTACTGTCAGGAAGGTCGCAGTTCGTAGTAATAGGCGGCAAATCATCGAGTAAAACTGAAGTTATATCAGGTGTTCCCCAGGGAAGCGTCCTGGGACCTCTGCTGTTCCTGATCTATATAAATGACCTGGGTGACAATCTGAGCAGTTCTCTTAGGTTGGTCGCAGATGAAGCTGTACTTTACCGTCTATTAAGGTCATCCGAAGACCAGTATCAGTTGCAAAGCGATTTAGAAAAAATTGCTGTATGGTGTGACAGGTGGCGTTGAAGCTAAATAACGAAAAGTGTGAGGTGATCCACATGAGTTCCAAAAGAAATCCGTTGGAATTCGATTACTCGATAAATAGTACAATTCTCAAGGCTGTCAATTCCACTAAGTACCTGGGTGTTAAAATTACGAACAACTTCAGTTGGAAAGACCACATCAATAACATTGTGGGGAAGGCGAGCCAAAGGTTGCATTTCATTGGCAGGACACTTAGAAGATGCAACAAGTCCACTAAAGAGACAGCTTAGACTACACTCGTTCGTCCTCTGTTAGAATATTGCTGCGCGGTGTGGGATCCTTACCAGGTGGGATTGACGGAGGACATCAAAAGGGTGCAAAAAAAGCAGCTCGTTTTGTATTATCACGTAATAGGGGAGAGAGTGTGGCAGATATGATACGCGAATTGGGATGGGAGTCAATACAGCAAAGACGTTTGTCGTCGAGGCGAGATCGATTTACGAAATTTCAGTCACGAACTTTCTCTTCCGAATGCGAAAATATTTTGTTAAGCCCAACCTACATAGGTAGGAATGATCATCACAATAAAATAAGAGAAATCAGAGCTCGAACAGAAAGGTTTAGGTGTTCGTTTTTCCCGCGCGCTGTTTGGGAGTGGAATGGTAGAGAGATAGTATGATTGTGGTTCGATGAACCCTCTGCCAAGCACTTAAATTTGAATTGCAGAGTAGTCATGTAGATGTAGATGTAGACCTATCGTCTACCTGCGGCCGTTTTATCGTGGTCGGAGTGCAAGTGTGGGCAGGAGGTACTCTCTATATCACGACAGCAGTGTCATTCCACCGTCAACTGGTGGGAGACTCACGTATAGTGTACCAGTTTAGCGTTCTGAGTTGGCAGTTCCCTCAATATGCAAACACAAGGCATGTGGCAACGTGTTCTTCAGTGAAATTATGGCAAATAGCAGTGGGAGGTGGGAGTCCATAAAGTAAATGCCATAGCCGCAGTACTTTAATTTAGTCACAGATTATATTCTCGTAAAACATTACATTAATTTTATGTCACAGCTTCCCTTCACTGCTTCCGCCTGAAAAGGAACGATAATAATGGAAAGAAAGAGGGAAGAGAGGCGTATGTTGATTCCTATTGGCCCAGGGCTTGACGTATGTCTTCATCTGTCACAGAACTCTCACAATTGTGTGCCGATCTTCATTTGTAATCACAAAAGAGAAAGAAGAGGCAGCAGAATCAGCAGACTTTGATTTGCTATTTTCTAAGAGGCGCCAATGGTGGCACTTCACGTGCAATTGTCCAAAATGTGTAATGTGGGGGTTCCCGGAAGAGGAAGACTTATAAGCATCTCTTCAAATCACGTCCGTTTGAGTCGCACCCCATTAAATCCACTGCATATCAGTAACTTCAAAATCGCTTCCCTTTAAATCATGCCCCGTTAGATCTAGAACCTGCACTATTACCGTGGGTACTTCAGAGGTGTGCAGTTTGGGTTTTATTGGGGAGCATATTTGTTGGAGGAAGTTGGAAATGTATTAATGGAGAGATTTCACGAAGCAAAGACTAGGATGTGGATAGAGGTGAGTGGTGAAGACAGGAGACCTGAAAATGGAATGAACATGGGACCAGCAAGATTTGGTAGGGTGGGGAGGATATATATCTCGACAGATTTCATGATCGAGTAAGGGGATGTCATCAATGTTTCGTTGCGAGAGGATGTGGAGAGTGTGCAGCTGTAGTGCTGGGGTAATGTGTTGTTATAGGTGTTTCTCTCCCCTTCTCTCAGTGATCATATTTGAATTGTTGTTGGAACAGAGAATCAGTATGGACACTAAAATTTACATATATTGCTCACTGGCAAAACAGTTTCTACATTTACGTCATTCTCTACAGCCCAACCCTTGTTACCTCTTAGACGATGGCTGCATCAGTATGAAGTAGGAGTGTACATCTAAAGCTTTATAGGATTGATCCTACTAAACGCCAACGCAACCGTCGCCTAAGAAGTAATGTCGAGTACTTAGAATGTTGTGAGTGTAGAAACTGGTTTATCCAGTAAACTTGCAGTCGTATATCTCCATGAATAGTGGATAGCGGTTGGGTGGTAGTGGTTCGGGGTGACTCTGAATTCATCCTCACATGGTACGTGTTTTTCATTACACAGCACGACAGATATGCTCTCCGTCGGGGTTGCTGCACGCTATGTAACAACCTGATACATCTCACAGAACGTGCTTGTCACTATCGTTTGGGACCGCAGCGCTCTCCAGCAGCCGTTGGTAGTTGGCTAATCACTCAGATTATTTACGAAGAAGGACGCGCATAAAATAGTCCGTTAGCATTTGTCAAAGCAGAGCGGAGAAAATCTTGGAAAAGCCTCTGGTCTCATCGATGGATTGAACAGCAAACTGCTAGTAGAGGAATCCTACATAATGTTGTACAAAGATCTGAGATACGCGTACATACTGGTGAAAATTCTTTGTTCAATCTATTTAATGTTCATCTCGTTTTCGGTTTTAAATAGAATATAATTAAAATATACTGTCTAATGTCAGCTTGTGCGTGCATAATGTATATATTCTCGATATTGCATTGACTACCATCACTCTGATGTAATATATAACTTTCTTGGGCGGTGATTGTTATTCTTTTATATTTTTTACTAAGCTTGCTATTATATGTTTTGGGTTCGTCACATAAACTTCAAGACTGTGATTCGTTTCGTAATTTCATTTCAATGGAAGAGATTTTTCTAAGCTTCTCACTATCACTGAAGACGATATTTACCAGTAAGATGCAAACATGAGACAGTTAATAAAAGCAAGAGATATGTGTGTGTATATTTTACTCAAACTGTCATAATTTCTAAAAAAAATTACAGTGTGTAACTTGTGTTTACTTTATGACATAGACAAGCAGAATTTATAATAAAAAAACCTTGTCTGTATCAGATACCACTTTTATTCAATTAATAAGAAAGATCCAGAAACTTTTATAGAAAGTGCAGCAGCCGTCATCAGTGAGAAACCGGGCGCTACTCGCAACTAAATATATCTACGTCAGCTGTTCATTACTGTAGCTGTAGATAATACTGAAGATTATGGAAGACCTTACGTATGTTGCCTGGAAGAGCACCAAGCAGCCGACGAGAACACTGAAGACAAACTGCGTCATAGCTATTGGGCTCATCACACCATTTAGGTACCTGACGAACCTGTAACAGGAGAAGCAATTTAGTAAGTCAGTTAATTTCAAGGCTCTTATCGTCAACAGACATCGTCCTTCAGATGAAAAACTTTAGCACTTGAACTCAGAGACTCTCTTAATCTAATCAAAATAGCGATTTACACAATGTAAACAACTTTTGATTCTAGTACAGAAACGCAATTTTTAAATTAACTTTCATTACAGCTTCACCTAATAAACATTATTCCAAAAATATGTTACATAAAGGAACTGGCCAGACTTTTTATGTCAAAGCCCGTCATACTTTTTTCTGGTAGCAGATAACGCCAAGTTAAATTTCAACCGTCGACACACACATTGAAAGCCGATTTCTTTTGTCACCTGTAGCTACGAAAAAGGTACCTATAGATGTTGCTAGGTATTGTCATGGCACTTCCTGCGCATGGTCGAGGAAATATGGTCGGCTTATATCGGCGCAGTGCTGTTTGAAAGGAAATCCCGATTCAAGGGTTTGTCAAAAACAGGAGCTAATATTCGGCTTTCTGTGGTACTTAATTTAACTTATCAGTGGATGTTCGAAATTACTCCGTTATAACCATACTTTACAATTAATAGAATGTTGAGTAGGAACAATGTCGCTATGCAGGTGACTGGAACCCTGTGAATACTTCGTCGTTTGCTATGGAGGCATACCATGCGAGTCACGGGACGTGATCAACCACGAACTCACGAATTTATGTCTTATAATTCAAACGATTCAAATGACTCTGAGCACTATGGGACTTAACATCTGAGATCATCAGTGGCCTAGAACTTAGAACTACTTAAACCGAACTAATGTAAGGACATCACACACATCCACGCCCGAGGCAGGATTCGAACCTGTGACCGTAGCAGTCCCTCGGTTCCGGCCTGATGCGCCTAGAAACGCTCGGCCACACCGGCCGGGATGTCTTGTGGGAAAGAATGGTTACACCAGTATGTTGTGGTTGACAATACGCAATTTTTCTCAAACACAACTTTTATTGAGATAAGTTCACAAGTTTGATGACTGAATAACAAACGAAAAGGTGAAAATAACGATGAAAGTAAAAGTCTTCTAATTGAGGCAAACAAAAGTTCACTTCCAATTTTCCACAAATGTATGTGGTAACACACACACACACACACACACACACACACACACACTAGTAAGAGTCGAATTCAGAGACGAAAACGTAATCTTTAGCGGTAGAAGTACACGAGGTCGGCATCCAGAGTGAACTGAACTACAGGTATGGTTCTAGCTCCTAATAGCTGTCTCCAGCATATCAGGTTTTGGAGTAGTGATACTTGCTGCAGGCCGTGGCTCGAGCTCCCCCTGCAGGAAATAGTGCTCTGAATGTCTGTTTCCATTATCTTGTATGTTAATAGCTGGTGTTTATCATGGTGCTTTTGATACGTCTTGTACATAGATAACCTCATCCTCTGTGCTGTAATATGGGTTGCCGGCCCTCAGAGGGTACCGTGGCTCCGGCGTAATACTTTCGATGACCTTATATTATGTAGACACACGGTTAGCAACGACTGAAGCGCTCAATATAATAGACTGCAAATCCACTAGCAGCTATCAAAAGTATCCGTACATCCCCAAAAGCATATGTTTTTCATATTAGGTGCATTGTGCAGCGACATACTGCCGGGTACACCATATTAGCGATTTCAGCAGTCATTAGACATCGTGAGAGAGCAGAAAACGGTGCTCCGCAGAACTCACGGACTTCTAACGTGGTCATGTGATTGGGTGTCACTTGTGTCATACGTCTGTACACGAAATTTCCAAACTCCTAAACATCCCGAGGTCCACGGTTTCCGATGTGGTAATGAAGTGGAAACGTGAAGTGACACGTGCAGCACCAAAGCGTACAGGCCGATCTCGACTGTTGACTGACAGAGACCGCCGACAGCTGAAGAGGCTCGTAATGTGTAATAGGCAGACATCTACCCAGGCCATCACACAGGAACTCCAAACTGCATCAGGATCCACTGTAAGTACTATGACAGTTAGGCGGGAGGTGAAAAAACTTGGATTTAATGATCGAGCGGTTGCTCATAAGCCACACATCACGCCAGTAAATGCCAAACGACGCCTCGATTGTTGTAAGGGGCGTAAACATGGGACGATTGAACAGTGGAAAAACGTTGTGTGGAGTGACGAATCACGGTACACAATGTGACGATCCGATGGCATAGTGTGGGTATGGCGAATGCCAAGTGAATGTCATCTCCCAGGGTGTGTAGTGCCAACAGTAAAATTTGGCGGCGGTGGTGTTACGGTGTGGTCGCGTTTTTCATGGAGGAGGCTTGCAGCCCTTGTTGTTTTGCGTGGCACTGTCACAGTACAGGCCCACATTGATGTTTTAAGCACCTACTTGCTTCCCACTGTTGAAGAGAAATTCGGGGATGGCTGTTGCATCTTTATTTTGACACTATCGAGCACCTGTTCATAATGCACGGCCTGTGGCGGAGTGGTTACACGACAATAACATCCCTGTAATGGAATGGCTTGCACTGTCCTGACTTGAATCCTTTAGAACACCTTAGGGATGTTTCGGAACGCCGACTTCGTGCCAGACCTCACCGACCGACATCCATACCACTCCTCAGGGCAGCACTCCGTGAAGAATGGGCTGGCATTCCCCAAGAAACCTTCGAGCACCTGACTGAACGTATGCCTGCAAGAGTGGAAGCTGTCATCAAGGCTAAGGGTGAGCCAACAGCACACTGAATTCCAGCATTACCAATGGATGGTGTCACAAACTTGTAAGTCATTTTCATCCAAGTGTCCGGTTACTTTTGAACACACAGTGTAAAACACATGCAATAATACCTACAATAAAACAAAAGAGAAAAAGAAAGGTAGCCAATAGAATTGACTAGTGTCTATGGTGGGATCAACAATTTCAAAAACTTCACTAAAATTGCTTTTATTTTTTAAGAATGCGATTACTTTGAATAGTTCGTCACAAAAGAGAAAAAAATTACTGTTGAAATTACGTGAGAAGCTTTGAAGCTTTATAAAAGTAGAGCGCTTGGCGTTGCATCTTATCTGTGTTAGGTTTATCTACATCTACATCTACATCTACATCCATACTCCCAAAGCCACCTGACGGTGTGTGACGGAGGGTACCTTGAGTACCTCTATCGGTTCTTCCTTCTATTCCAGTCTTGTATTGTTCCTGGAAAGAAAGATTGTCGGTATGCCTCTGTGTGGGCTCTCTGATTTTATCCTCATGGTCTCTTCGCGAGATATACGTAGGAGTGAACAATATTCTGCTTGACCCCTCGGTGAAGGTATGTTCTCGAAACTTCAACAAAAGCCCTTACTGAGCTACTGAGCGTCTCTCTTGCAGAGTCTTCCACTGGAGTTTATCTATCATCTCCATAACGCTTTCGCGATTACTAAATGATCCTGTAACGAAGCGCGCTGCTCTCCGTTGGATCTTTTCTATCTCTTCTATCAACCCTGTCTGGTACGGATCCCACACCGGTGAGCAGTATTCACGCAGTGGGCGAACAAGTGCACTGTAACCTACTTCCTTTGTTTTCGGACAACATTTCCTTAGGATTCTTCAAATGGTCTCAGTGTGGCATCTGCTTTACCGACGATTAATTTTATATGATCATTCCATTTTAAATCACGCCTAATGCCTACTCCCAGATAATATATGGAATTAACTGCTTCCAGTTGCTGACCTGCTATATTGTCGCTAAATGATATGGGATCTTTCTTTCTATGTATTCGTAGCACATTACACTTGTCTACATTGAGATTCAATTGCCATTCCCTGCACCATGCGTCAATTCGCTGCAGATCCTCCTGCATGTCAGTACAATTTTCCATTGTTACAACCTCTCGATATACTACAGCATCATCCGCAAAAAGCCTCAGTGAACTTCCGATGTTATCCACAAGGTCATTTATGTATTCTGTGATAGCAACGGTCCTACGACACTCCCCTGTGGCACACTTGAAATCACTCTTACTTCGGAAGACTTCTCTCCATTGAGAATGACATTCTGCGTTCTGTTATCTAGGATCTCTTCAATCCAATCACACAATTGGTCCGATAGTCCGTATACTCTTACTTGGTTCATTAAACGACTGTGAGGAACTGTATCAAATGCCTTGCGGAAGTCAAGAAACACGGCTTCTACCTGGGAACCCGTGTCTATGGCCCTCTGAGTCTCGTGGACGAATAGGTCGATCTGGGTTTAACACGATCGTCTTTTTCGAAACCCATACTGATTCCTTTTTTTTTTTTTTTTTTTTTTTTTTTTTTGTCATCAGTCTACTGACTAGTTTGATGCGGCCCGCCACGAATTCCTTTCCTGTGCTAACCTCTTCATCTCAGAGTAGCACTTGCAACCTACGCCCTCAATTATTTGCTTGACGTATTCCAATCTCTGTCTTCCTCTACAGTTTTTGCCCTCTACAGCTCCCTCTACTACGATGGAAAACATTCCCTCATGTCTTAGCAGATGTCCTATCATCCTGTCCCTTCTCCTTATCAGTGTTTTCCACATATTCCTTTTCTCTCCGATTCTGCGTAGAACCTCCTAATTCCTTACCTTATCAGTCCACCTAATTTTCAACATTCGTCTATAGCACCACATCCCAAATGCTTCGATTCTCTTCTGTTCCGGTTTTCCCACAGTCCATGTTTCACTACCATACAATGCTGTACTCCAGACGTACATCCTCAGAAATTTCTTTCTCAAATTAAGGCCGGTATTTGATATTAATAGACTTCTCTTGGCCAGAAATGCCGTTTTCGCCATAGCGAGTCTGCTTTTGATGTCCTGCGGAGTAGATTTCTATTCTCCAGAAAAGTCGTGGTCCTCTGGTTTTGAGCCGGGTGGAAGGCTTAAACCACGTTGTTGTGTTGTCGATAACAGGTCGTTGATGCTGGCCCCTGAGTTATTGTAGCTACTCCAGTCATGAATTAGCCATGGATCTGTCCTGCTTGGAATATGGTTTTCCGGGTAGTACTGTTATCTTTTGTATCACAGGCCCAGTACACGAAATTCATATGTGAGCAATGACGACGTTTCTTACACACAAAATTCTGTCATCAATGTTTCGTAAATAATTTTAAAATAGTTTCAAATTCACTTTCATCCGCCGATCGCGGAACTGCATCCCATCGGCTTTTCGCAATCAAAATCGTGAATTCACAGTCCTGAATAAAACGGTGCCACACATAATAATCAACCTGAAAATCTCCAAGGCGACAGTTATTGTTTTAACACATACGGCAGCTCTTTAAGCTGCAAACAAGATAGCAAATTCAAAGAATCCCTTAAAAGGAAGTATATACCTTACAGACATGCATGCACTTTTATTTTGTGCTTACTGAATATTCTATGAGCTTGTGGGATTGCAGCCGGATCATGTTGAGTTCTTGATCCGACTGCAATCGTGGAACCTCCTAGAATAGTTTCAAAAGTAATATTTTTATTTCTAGTGAGAGGAGTTAGATGCAGCTAATTTTCGTTTCTGTTAGACATTCATTTACTTAACAAGGCCTAGCATTTTTTCAATATATTACTCAGGTGGTAAAAATGGAGTAGGTTCCATCTACGTCACGAAAAAGAAGACGAATAGAGGTATTGAAGTAAGATCCAAACTGTAAACACAAATATGCTGGGATACAGGAAGAAGTAGATGGACAGGAAATAGATATAGATGTTTGTTTTTTGACTTTTACGATTGTGATCCCCTATTTTCTTCTGAAAAAGCTCCCTTTAGGTCTCCCCTCTGATGAACAAGACTGTTTCAGGTATTGACTTTTCCTGCACGTATGACCAAGAAAATAACGATATTTCACTTCCTTTTGTTCACAAAGGAAAAGTGGATTTTATGTGGAATCAAAATAACCAACTAAAACTAAACGTGTATACCATGGTAACATAATATGGGGAATACCGGATATAAAAAGGGCTGTTAAAAGTTTAGGTGATAAGTGCAGAGTTTGTCCTTACCAGAATAACATTAGCACTGCTTATAAGTGTGTGAACTGCGATATAAAGGTATGCCTGTAATATTCCAGAAACGTATGTATTAAAGATTTAATAGATTAATTAACTAAAAGTATTTGTAAATTTTAAGCTTATCACTAGCATTAACTTTTTATTTACACAACTCACGCACTTTTATGGAATTCTATTATGCAAGTGTTCATGAAACAGTACATATTAGAATACTATCATGAGGATGTTAAGTGAATTATTTTTCAGGTTGTTCATTGTACTAATGTATTACGCACCTGCCTATTTGCCATAGAGGCAAAATTCATTCAGTTTCTTTTTTTTGTTACCGATTTTGTGAGACACATATTTCCTGTTAAGTAGTAAAAATCATTCTTCCTGTCAAGGGGTATTTCAGTTTGTGAAATCCAGTTAGATTTAAATTGTATGGTTCTAACGACGAAAATCTTTACTAACAGTCGTATGGGATCTAAAACTAGCATCCTCTAAGCAGTTGCGAACGGTTCGCGAGCATCTAGCAACATTGGTCTATTTCATGAGCTGGATGCCGCTTAAAAAGGGATGTTCCATACATGGTGTCACATGACACGTTGTCTAGCTGAGGCGTCGACACTTTTCTAAGACCTGCTCTCGAAGCCTGCCAGTTATGTTAGTATATGTGCGTACTCATTTCTTGAAGATAGTTTAAGAAAATTTTGTGCTATAGAAACTTTAATTGTTATAATACTCTCAGACGTTACAGATTTCACGGTAAAAATATCTGAGTATTCCTTGTAAATAATGTTTTTATTATACATTCATGACAATACTACACATGTTTTGTATATGTAATAGGAACATGAAGCTGTGATTAGCATCACAAACCGATTACAAACTACGGATATTCTTTTTGTAAATGAAACTGGTGCTTATTCACATTATATAACGTTTCACCGAGTTGATTTGAAGGACACTTACACTGAGTTGTGATGATGTTATTATATATGCTTTGAGAAATACTTTTATGTGTTATGATAGAATATGGCTTAGTGAATAAATAAGATCACGCAAAAAACTGCACGAGTTTTGTTTTTGCAAATTTCGTTTATTGTGAATATGATGTGATTATCTTTACGTAAAACTTAAACTATTATTTTTAAGTTGAAAATGGAATATGTTTTGGTAACCTAAGTAAATTACTTCTGTAATATGATGTAATAGTACTAAGGTAACGCTGTAACGGAATTTTAGGGAAATGTGGTAACGTTTGTCAGAGACTAAATATAAAAGACGCCTCAGTAAATTAACTGCTCTGTTCTATGGTAATAATCAGAGGCGAAGTTCATTCTAGAAATCCAAGTTAAGTTAAATCAAAGCTAACTTAAATACCATTTTTCTAGTAAACCAACATTGTAAGTCAAGCTTCAAATTATCCCCCTCTTTGCTTAACGCTAATTATCAGAGTGGTATTTTGTGTTGGCTTGACTCGTATTACGGCGTATCAGATATGTTGAAGGTCATTGGTTAGTTATTCATGCCAGTGATTCCCAAATTAATTACAGTATTTCAACGTGCTTAGCTTGCAAATTCCAGAAACTTCGTTCTTGTAGGCAAACATTACTGCGAGGTTACGTAATTATTATGATAGTAAAAGTTGCCTCCAAATTCATCATTCAGTTACGAGAGTTTATTATTATTCTAGATTACTGCGTTTGGATTTTATTAACCATCACAACTGCTTACATTTCCCATTATTACTTTGTATCGGCCGGCCAGAGTGGCCGAGCGGTTCTAAGGCGCTTCAGTCTGAAACCGCGCGAACGCTACGGTCGCAGGTTCGAATCCTGCCTCGGGCATGAATGTGTGTGTCCTTAGGTTGGTTAGGTTTAAGTAGTTCTAAGTTCTAGGGGACTGATGACCTCAGAAGTTTAGTCCCATAGTGCTCACAGCCATTTGAACTTTGTATCGTGTTATACTGGTGGAAACGTGTGTGCGAATCTTCGGTAGTCATACGTGCAGTTAAACTGATACAGGATCAGTGGTGTTCTCATTACCTTTTAGCTATTGAACAGAGATTACCCAATTGGGCTGGCGACCTTGTTGGTTATTTGTAAAATGTTTCGTTTGAGATTGTTGCTGATATTTGAGTTACGTGGGTCTCCTGTTGTTTCGCACTTTATATATGAGACTGCATTGTTTTATGTATATTAATGAAAACAAAATAAGCTGAGAGTAGAGGAAGTGGAATAAGTTGTTCGTAGGGATAACTTGTTACATGTCTCCCCAGTAACCGGTACTCATTCTTCAGTAACGATTACCTAGTCAAAATTTATTTTTTGTATTAGGCGCACACGATCATGGTCATGATTTCGCGTTAACCGATTAATAACGGGGACGGGGATTACAGAATGATTTTAGAGTCTTGTGTGAATGTAGAGAAATAGCTGCACATTTTTCTTTTTCCTATCTTTGCAGTGTGACTTACAATGTTGTTAAATTTAAACAAAGTCTCGTTTCTATTTCGCGATTTTCCACTATAGTTTGTAACGCAGTTTGACACAACGCACAGTAGTATAGGCTATAAAATCCCCCACGTAACATACATAACGAATTCAGTTGAATGTAACCTACCTGAGTATTTCCTGATGGCTTTCGATACAACGACACAGGTCTCTGTACATTTTGTCGTGAGCCACGGAAGATTCGCGACCTTCACCTGTTCCACTCTCGTCTACCCTCAGCTTCCCGACCCTCAGAGCGAGGACCTCCAGCTGTGCCGCTACCAGTATCATGATCGTCGCGAACAGGCAGTCCATGCCGACACTGATCTGGGCCATCCACAAGCCTACCACGCACTGGACGGTGTAAGACAGCTCGTAGTAGGCGGTGTTGTTGTCCCAGAGGTGCTGCGCAAACGGCAGGCGCCGCTCTCCTGGGTGGCCGATAAGCGGCATGGGGAACCACACCAGGCCTTGCGATGCCATGAAGATCAGCATGCCCTGCGTGAGGCGAGCAGTTCGCCTGCGGGATGTCTGGACGATCTTCTCCAGCGCAGGATCGCTGGAGCAGCTCTCGCTTTGAAGCGATATCAGCGAGTCGACGCGCCGGGCCATAGAGTTGTACCGCCGTCGGTCCCGAGTGAAGAAGAGCATCTTGACATTTCCGCAGCCCATGGTGAACATGTTGGCCGCCACCAGTGTTGTGGCCTCGAGGTCTCGCCAGCTGTAGGAGACACACAGCGAACCTTCGACGAAGTTCCAGACGCCCATAGCGAAAACGATGATGACGTAGACTTCGTAAAGACGGAAAGTACTCAAAGGCCACACTCCGACGAGCGACAGGTGACGCATGTTCACTCTGAGGACCGCGCCTCCGCTGGAGGACCAGGAGAAGGGCGTTTCCATACCCGCTCGCCGTCCACTGTGCACAGAATTAATTTTACGAGCCAACTGCACAGAACCCAACTCCTGCCTCTTCCGCTTGCTTAGTTCGATGCCAGCCTTGCAGTAAGTGAACACTGACTGAACCGCGTCCTTACCGATGCGGGACGGACGAGTCGGAGTGCGAAATGCAGTTGAAAACTTCAGATCACTCACTGCCCTAATCCAACCGAGTTGAAAGAGGCCAGCGTATATATATTCATAGCAGGTGAGAGACACAAGTTACTGAGTTAGAGATGAGATGTAAATTATCCAGCAGCACACTAGCGTTTAGTATATGACTTATTTAATTTCTTCGACTTTTACCCTCCCCTTAGTTACATAATGTAAACAAACGTAGTCCGACAGTCGAAAT
Source organism: Schistocerca piceifrons (assembly GCF_021461385.2). Taxonomy (NCBI): domain Eukaryota; kingdom Metazoa; phylum Arthropoda; class Insecta; order Orthoptera; family Acrididae; genus Schistocerca; species Schistocerca piceifrons. Next base: position 205,134,143 of record NC_060145.1, on the reverse strand, counting down.
AAGTAATAGGAGTTCTCCTTTATCAGTTGTTATATTTATAAAGCGATAAATCGACGTATTTGAAAATTGCATGCCCCTCTTTCGGCTATCTACATTTACCTGCGTCTGTTTTTTGCTTCCAGAAGGAAGTCAGAATGCTACTTAATTAAACGCATGTCTCCACAAAAAGTTGCATAAATAAAATAAAACCGTTAAGATTTTCTTTAAAAAAAAAAATATATGAAGGATTGGCAACTACTGCCGTAACATTAATACTTTGGCAGCAGTACTCACTATCCATTGTCCCTCTCTCATTTGGTGTTATATTATAAATCTGTACGCAGTAGCACACTGATTTACGGAAAACTGTGAAGATGATGCCTAAGTTGTGTTGAATTCCATTGCTTAAAATGTGTGTGACTACGATATAAAATCTACGTGTACGCGAGAAAATTTTTTATTTTTTTGAGTGCATTGTCATGTAATTCTACACTTGAAAATGACCATCGTAATATCGATAGCGCAGGTGAAATGAATGGAATTAAAGAGATAACTAAGGATGGATTTTTAGTCCAAAAATGTTGTACATGACTGTGAATCCAACCCAAGAAAACATAATTACTAACTACTTTGTAGCGAGCAGAAGCTGTGACTATTAAGAAAGCCACAGACGAAATCCCTTGGCTGTTCCGCTGTTTTAAAGAACAGAAAATGGTTACTGCAAAGTAGACGAGGTGAAGAACATCGATTATCATTGCATCTACGTTCTCCTTGTTGACTTTAATACGAATTTCATATCAAATTGAGTTTATGCAAAGTCGAATGCAAAATAAAGACAAATTTGTTGTTTATAATTTTCTTGATTAGCAATCGTAGTGATCGTACGCATAGTGGTTTACCATATCGTTGGCTACAGCATAGTTTAAAAGTCTGGTAATTATAGCTTCAAGTGGGATTAACACCAGCTGTTTAAAGAGAGTTTCTGATGCTATAAATTACAGTAGAAATAAAACATTTAGACACCTTTTTATAAACCGTAGTTTTCTAAGAGGAGGGCAAGTGAAAAATTTGGCTACATATCAGAAAAATAACATGTATTTTTTGTAGAGGTAGAAATTATATTTCTCATGATCCCCTCTTTGATTAACGCATTTGTCCAACGATTTTCCTTCGAGCAGATTCCGTACCTGACGTGTGATTCACGAAGATATAAGAGATATCCGTCTACGGCTGCCATAAAATCCTCACTAGATTCAAAAGATATTTCATTCACGATTTTTTTAGATACAGGCATAAATAAATAGTTAAAATCTTAAAATATCCCAGCTTTGCCTTTCCCAGTGGACGTTCTTGAGCAGGTGCATTAGATTGGAGGAATATGATTTTTTTTTTCTTTCAGTTAATGATTTTTTCATAATTTGGTCCAGAAAACTAGTATACGTTTTGCCAGTTCTTTGTTCATCCATTGCAAATAAACCGTAAAAAAGGATCCAGTTTGTTATCCGTAACATCACCGCCTACTTCTGTCTGCTTACATTTTCGTTTCTATCCACAGTGTAGAGTGTATAATAACAGTCAACAATAATAATAATAATAATAATAATAATAATAATAATAATTGTCAATAATATTTATGGTTGCTCAAAGCAGTAAAACACGTTAAGAGTTAATATAGGTTAAGTGAACATTTTAGAGACTTTGACACGTTAAGCTACAATATTCGGAAGCGGCAGCACTCGGACAAGAAAAGCTGGCTCGTGTGTGACACTGGTCACGTTTCTGTCCAACTGGAGAAGGCCGATGACCAGCCGAGTTTTTACAGCAGCAGTCAGCACTTCGGCAAATCAACGTCTGAACAGACGGGCAATGCTTACAAGGAGAACAACAACCAGCACTGTTCTCAAATCAGTGTTGAATGCTCCATGAACTGTCAGCATACGTGCGTGACGTATCTGACGATCTGGAGGAGACGACAGGGCAATGCCCGACCACACTAGCATAGAGACAAAACAATAGATAGCCGGCACGTGTGTTAACATTGGTCGCGTTTCGGTCAAACGTGAGAAGCATAGATGAACGACCGAAGAGTCAGTCGCCACCCTAGAAACTTAGCAACATTGGTTAAAACACCGAATAAATACTTCCGACCAACTGGCGTGAGGTGGTCTTTTGAGGTGGTCCATTGGAAGGTCCTTTGATGGGAGAAAGAAGACAAGAAGAAACGTCGCGTGAACGGACGGACTGATGGTTAGTCAGCAAACTTGCCGCTATGCTACTCGACAGAAGGAGATGTCGATACCAGGCCAATAGATCAATGAAGAAGCTGCCATCGCAGCTGTTACCAGAGAGAAGTTCGTCTGGTACTTACCCAGGTGGCTCGTGAGGACGAAGGGACTGGGGCCACACCAAATGGGTTAACTGTGAATTTAGGGGTTGATGAACTAAGCCAGAAGGCGCCGAACATGACGGTCGCTGGTTCGACTCCGGGACCGAGCACTCCGCGTCACTCCGTAGCCGCTTGTTAATGCACAATGCGCGAGTTCAAAAGAAGAAGGCCACGCCGCCGCCGCAGTGGGTCACGGGTACGGTAGTGAACGGAAGAATATGCCATCGGCGTGCAGCTGCAACACGAGCCGTCGCCGCAGCAGCTGTCACCGTAATCTGCACGCTGGGATAATAAATGACTCTTAGTGGAACCACCAATATTTCACTTACACCTCACCCACTGAGACAAGGAAAGAGCCCACTCCACCGCCCACAGTAATGATCTTTACTCCTCTCTGGCGCTGACGCTCAATATCTAGAGTCGCTAAACCCCGACCTGCTAAAACAGCAACAAATTGGCGAATAAAGTAAATTGGATTGTTATTAAAAACCTATTTCATGCACTTTTAATCGTCTATAAGGCAAAACCACAATTTTGACTTCCTTGATTTCATTAGTAGTTGCAGTTTTGGCACGCCCTTGCCGAAGAACATCTTAAATAGAAGTACAGACAAGCTTTAATTCAGTTAACCATTAATCATTAAAAATTAAGTAGTAGCCTCATTATCAAAATTTCTCAAGCTTTGGATGAATGTTCGTTGGCCATAAACCGTTCAAAAGAGTACTGCGTTCCAATGCCGATTTTTAAAAGCCATGGAAACAAAACTACAAGGTTGCTGAAGTTGACACCTGATTCACTTCGTTTCGCAACAGCTAGAAACGAAAATAAAAACACCTTTACGTATGTAATTTATTTCCAAAGTCAACAAATTCTTTCCAGACTTCCTAACAGCCTTCATGGCAGGACAGCTTTACCTATGTAATTTATTTCCAAAGTCAACAAATTCTCTCCATACCTCCTAATAGTCTTCATGACAGGAAACTATTAAAAATTTGCGTGGCACTTTTATTTCTACATAACTTACGGCTGTGATCGTAACATACGGATTTTTCCTCCTTCTTTCGTACACTGAGTGGGAATCCTGAAGTTTTTCTAACTTGATTAATATTGTCAATCGCAAAATCAATTAGCGAGTAGTTGTATAGCTGCAGATTTTGTAGATATCAGTGGACGTGATGAAGTTAATGATGCGTTACTGAACATGTGATTCGCTTACACTTGCAATAACTTAAATTTTGCTGTTCATTGTATTTCGTAGTTCATGTATCCTATATTCTGGGTGGAACGTTTCGTGAAGTTAATTTTCGGTTCAGTTGAAAGTATTGTCAAATGATGCTTGGCTTCGTAAAAGACTAAAAAATCTAACGACAGTGCTTGAGAACTTAGTAGCATTACTGGAATAGTTAGCTCCTAATGCCCAAACCTAATTAACACAAGTCTGTAGTTTCCATTTGAGCAGCAGAAATGGAAAGAGAGAGCTTAAACCTAGATCTCTAAACTCTCATAAAATTTACGATTGCAATTGCTTCCAGTAAGCGAGTACCGCCAATCTAATATTGTCAGTGTATGGCGTAAAACTGGACGTTTTGAACTTATTTTGTATGTGACATACCATTTTAATTAGCTAGTGCAAAAACTATAAATTATTCCTTCTTCTGAATAAAATATGGAGTAGTAAAAATTACAATGGTTTAGTAACAATGTAACACTCCCCTCCCCTTCACTATTCAAGCGTTACTGTGAAATGGAAAGTATGTAGCCTCTCACATTGCTCTGTCGAGAAATACCTGGGAGTCAAGCTTGATCACACCGTTTACTAAGACGAACGCTGTATGAGTAGAAACATGTAAGTACGCTCTTGTAACAACATAATACGAAATCTGACAAACAGCAGTTGGGGAGCGCAACCCATAGTCGTTCGTAAGTCTTTTTTGTACTGTGTGTTTTCCGCTGCGAAATATGCGGCCCCTTGTCTGGCGGAACTCAACTCTTGCAACGCAGGTAGATGTAGCCCTAAACGAGACAGGATTTATCATCAAAGGACGTCATGCCCCACCCCTGTAAATCTGATCTGTCAGCTTAAGGGCATAGCTCCGCCATAAGTAAGGAGAAGAACGGCTGCAGAGCTTGTGACGTCAAAGCAGGAGACAGATCGCAGACAACCTAGGATTAGACATTTTTCTCAGCCACTGAAAATGACTTTTCTACAATCAGTCAAAGCAATCCCGTTTCCACCTAAGGAGCGCCGAGCAGAACTGTGGTTTCTTTCGTCAGCAGTAGGCTCATGAGACGACCCGAAGGAGAAATTTCTGGGGTTCAGAACTCCCTTATACGACTTGGGAAGTACTTAATTATCTAAGAACAGAATGTTGGTTGAACCGTGCACCTTAGACGACTTCGTCACAGCAAATAACAAGGCTATTTAGGCTGCTATTTTCTGGACTAATTTAGGAATTTGAATACTTAAGAACCCCGGTGAAAAACATTTTTCTTACCATGTAAAATACAACGTATTATTTAACATGTCTATAATGTATTGTCTCGGTTATCTGTTACTGCTGTAGGATGGTTTGGTCAAGAATAAATAAAAACTGTAAAAGACTGTTGGAAAGTATAGTAAGACGAATGTTGGAGTAGACACTGTGTGAAATGTTCAAAAATTCATTATCTTCATATTCTACGCATTTTGGAACCTAATGTTTTCCCTTCCGTAACACAATTAGTTATATTTACAATATGAAAAAAGAAAATATCCGCAGCTACTTGTTTGGGTGATAGCATTCCCTCCTGGTATGGTTTCTTGTATGTAACTGTAACATCTTTCATGTTTTGATGACTACACATAACGAAGTTTTCATGCATACGATCAGCGAGTCTGTAGTTACTGTAAAGTTTTCCAAGGTGGAATATATATATATATATATATATATATATATATATTCACATTTTTCTTCCGGGCTGTAATTCACATAACGCTCCTACTGAGTTCGTATCTTACCGTTTAGCAACGTGGTAAAAGAAGTTACAGAAAACTGTTACGGTTGTCAATGATTTTTCAGAAATATCTTGTGATTTGGTGATGTTGTGCCTCAATTGAATATTATTTAAAATACGACACTTTAAAATGTAAAAAATTACATCTCTGGTTTAGCTGAGTATGCTTCGTACACCAGAGACCAGCGAGTTTAATTTAAATGTCTACCATTTGCATATAATTTTGGTCACCGACTTCTGTCTCATAGAGGAAGACGAAATAAATAGTTACTGTATCTTGAGATATTGTTCAAAAGACATGAATTACGGGTATTGTCCTCTACGATTAAATCGCCATAAGAGAATAATTGTGGTGAAAATTATAAAACGTACTGATCTTCGTACTAATGTGCGTTCTCTCTCAAACTGACCATACGAATTAGTATCGCATTTTCAGAAGCTTTCATTTCTAAAAGTGTTATAATTTACTTTGCCTCTTAGTTTCCCAAAAAATTTCTCGATTGCGATTCAGTACGTATCAATGCAAAAGTTTCATATAGAAACAGTTGGCAATGTAGACTGAGGATATCTTATGGTTTTTGAACAGCAAAGGGCGCCACTGAGTGAAGCAAATACGAATAAAATAACGAGCAACAAACAGGCAATAAACAGCTCTGACATTATGGATAAAATCAAGGCTGGCTATGATAATCGCTACTAATTAAGAATAACCTCATGTACAGTAGCAGCAGAAGATCTAGTAGCGGTAGTGGTAGTATACTACTACTACAACGCTGTCGTAGTCTCTCGATGTAAACGCACATGAGCGCATTTCTTGCTGAGCTGTAAGGCTTCATCTGACAAGTTCATTCACATTTTCTTCCAGGTAATCAGGTACTTATTAGATCGGATCATCTGCACACACATTCTGCGTCTCATCAGTGTTGTTGTTGGTGTTTTCAGTCGTGCAGTCAGCTTCAGAGTCGGCAAGGGGTTTCGGTTCTGTAAATGGGGGGGTTACAGCGTGTTACTGGTGTTCTGGCTCTCCTCTTCCCTGCACCGTTTCATGATCCCCTCCTCTCAGATATAGCTTATTCTCACTCTCACTAATAGTAGTAGTAGCTCTTACTGAAATATGTGTGATCCTTAACGATTAGGACGTTTTTAGAACATTTCATTTAAAGAAACACTTAAAATAGCAAGTTGCGGGCTTTGCTCTTGTTGTGTTCTTTTTCTTCTTTTTCTCGACACTTGTTCTATAGTCAAATTATAGAAAACGACTTTAGGTCGGACCAGATGTTTGCCCCAGAAATTCATCTCTCTAGCTTTGGTTTTCGAAATCTCAACGTCTTATTACTTACAATTTGATTCAGTGCACGTTTTAAGTCGTCTTTTTTTTCTTGCAATTTTCAAGAGGTCGTCTGCAAGAAGTAAAACATTTAACATGTTGTTATTTGATATTTTAACACCTTTTTGTATGTGTTGCTCCTAATTTACATTAATATCAATAATTTACATTAATATCAATTTTTGGGCACCCTTGTCATACACGTTTATTAAAATTTATTCTGTTCTTGTTCCACCTGGATTTATTACAACCTTTCATTCTTTGTAAAGGTTTCTTTTGGAATTTACTAAGCTGCTGAGATACGTATTGCATTCCATTACAGTCGAAATCTTCTTTGTGTACACATTGTCACTTGCTTCAATCTAAACTATAAAATCTACGTGTGTATGTACGTTACATTTCGTATTTTCTTTATTACTTGACGCAAAGTAAATACATTGTCTGTGACTGTTCTTCATTTTCTAAGTATTGTTTGTTCTTCACTAATGAAAATTTCCGAAATTGTTTTAAGTCTGCTCTTTCATATTGTTGCACGTATCTTCACGTATTTCTATTTTCTGCCAGCATTAGCTAAATATTTATAACAGCCTCCAGGGAAAAATAGCTCTACCTTTATATTTATTCGTTCCGGTTGTTTTTCAGTTCTTAGTGTCTCCTACGGACTTCTGAAGCTCTTCCACTGTAATGGGGTCAACTTCTTTACGTTCACCGACTCCTTATTCTTCTGACTGTTCTCCTCCTCCTCTCTGCAGGCAGCATAAGCGTTCATAGAGCTGAATCCATCTGTTCATCTCCATCAAATCTTCATCTGCAATTCAAACTTAAGTACCTGGCCGAGAGTTCACCGAACCATTTTCGCAATACATCCATACCGTTCCGTTCTCGAACAGCGCACAGGAATAACGAACACTAAATTTTCCATGCGAGCCCTGTTGGTTCTTGTTTTATCACGATGAGCATTTCTCCTTAAGTAGGTGGGTGGTACCAAAAAAAGGCGCTGCAGTCTGGAACCGCAAGACCGCTACGGTCGCAGGTTCGAATCCTGCCTCGGGCATGGATGTTTGTGATGTCCTTAGGTTAGTTAGGTTTAACTAGTTCTAAGTTCTAGGGGACTAATGACCTCAGCAGTTGAGTCCCATAGTGCTCAGAGCCATTTGAACCATTTTTTTTGGTAACAAAATATTATAGTTTTGGGGGGAAGAATATCGGAAATCCAAATTTCCAGAAAAGATGTCGCCACAACAATGAACGCATTTGTTTTGATAATTGCAACCACAAAGCGTCATCCATATCGATGACGCTCTCTCCCCTCTTTTGCCATAATTCAAAACGAGCTGTCATTCTTTGAATCTATTTAATGTCCTTCGTCAGTCCTATCTGTTGAGGAGCCCATACCACACAACAGTACTCTAGTAGATGACAGAAAATCGTAGTGTAGATAATATTTTCTTCTAAGTGTTTAGCCAATGAAACCTAGACCCTGGTTCACCTTTCCCCCAACGTCATCTATGTGATCGTTCCAGTTTAATTTGTTCGTAATTGTAATTCCGTGGAATGAAGTTGAATTGACAACAATTAGATGTGTGTGGTTTATCGTGTAACCGAAATTTAACGGATTTCTTTTAGTATTCATGTGTATGACACACATTTCATTATTTAGGGTCAATGGCCACTTTTCGCATCATACATATATTTCGGCTAAATCGTTTTTCAATCGCTATTGGTTTTCTGATGACTTCACTATGCAGCAAATGACGACATCCTCTGCAAGCTACCTAAAATTTTTGCTCAGATTCTCTCCTAAACCACTTATATGTAGAAGGAACAGCAGAGAGCCAATAACACTTGATTAAAGAATGTCAGATACCATTTCCGTTTTTCTTGATGACTCTAACAACCGTGGCCTTTCTGGCCGAAAATCGCTAGGTCACTCACATCTGAGACGGTACTTCATAGGCACACAATTTGATTGTAAGTTACTTGTCTGGAACGGTATCGAAAGCCTTCTGGAAACCGAGAAATATGTAATCAGTTTTAGGTCCCCTGTCGACAGCACTCATTACTTTGTGACAATAAAGAGGTAATTGTGTCAAGAAATCTATGACAATATTTGTTGCGGAAAATCTTGTGTATTAGAAAGATTACATTACTAATGATAAGGCATTAATCCTGTCATTTCTGAAACTCTCAAAAGCAAAGTTGTACGCTTAGTGCCATGTCCAGAGCTAATAATTCGGATCAATTTCACTGCTTAGCTGTAATTACGGAGGCAAGCAGTCCATTAGGTGGCAAATATTCCATATCACCAGGTGGATTCGTGTCACAGCAGTCGCTCAGCATGATAGATAACAGTCATACATTTGAGGTCTGTTTGCGTGTGCTATTGCACCAGTATTCGATACAAATACAGAAAACGTTCCCAGGGAAAAAGTCCAAAAGAGTAGTGAGGTAGTCTACAAGATGAAATGCAGGAACAGCTAGCAGACGTAAGTTGCAACACACCTCTACGATAAAGCAACCCAGTGACGAACTCTTAGCAGCAACGAACACCACTGAACAACAGTGAATGTTTTGTATCCAATAGAGTGTCGCAGCTTTTCAATAGTGAAGCCATTTAATAAAATGGTTCAAATGGCTCTGAGCACTATGGGACTCAACTGCTGAGGTCATTAGTCCCCTAGAACTTAGAACTAGTTAAACCTAACTAACCTAAGGACATCACAAACATCCATGTCCGAGGCAGGATTCGAACCTGCGACCGTAGCGGTCCTGCGGTTCCAGACTGCAGCGCCTTTAACCGCACGGCCACTTCGGCCGGCTGCCATTTAATAAACGAAGAATACAACACAATGAACCTCCGATAAGAGCAATCAACAGCAACGAAATAAAAATAAAGAGAGACCCAGCAAGATGAATCGATCAAAACTGTAAGTACATCGAGAAGAAGCAAATGTTCAGAAAATTCACAAGAGTGAACATCAGTCACAGAACTATTGTGGAGATGATTATTTTGTTGCCTGCTACAATATCGTGACAGAAAGTCGACATTATCGAGCAATAATCTCCATATATGATAGAAAATTAACCAAAATCAGTTTTTTTGAGTTCTTTCGTGTCACACGATTCGTGCAAATGCCTCTCAGAGGTATTGAGTGTATTAAACCACTGATTTTGTTCGCTAAGGTTGCCAGTAGATATCAGCAGTTTATTTCAGCTACACAGTTGCAGTTGACACGTGACACAACTGGAAAAAATGCCACCTAATCATATTACCCAAAAACTGTTGTTGAATTGCCGAGCTGCACGTCATCTTTTGATTCATTTGCAGTACCCTGCAATTGTAATCTTACGAATCGGTAGTGGAGCGAGAGACTATTTAGGCGCCAACACACCGCTTAAGACCCAATATTGATACACTTAATACAACGGAAATAGTCCATCTTAAATTTGGTCCTGACGTGATAACCTAAGTTGCGGAACTGCTACAAATTTAATGAACAACTGCATTTAAAAACCTTATGATGAAAGTGGGATGAAGGAAACACTACCTGCTTTTAATTCAGTCTAAAATATACTGGTGATTTATGACAGAAGTTCGACTTTGTACACAAGAAAACTAACAAATTGACAATACAAAACTAAGATGATAGACTGTCAATCAGCACAAGTGTGACGTCCAGGAAACGATAATGAAGCTACACATTCCCTCAATGACGTGAACAGACCCGAAGAATCTGAATTTTACTGTGCGGTGGTCGGTTGAAAAGCATCTATCTGCGTAACTGGAAAGTAACTGCACTGTGCCATCGGTGTGCCCTTATGAAATAGCAAACTCCCACCTAAAGATCCAGTGCTGCACAGCATGCTCACCAGTCTCTTGTAGTCTCGCGGTGGACGTGGGGATGTGGGTCAGGACGAAATCTGCAGCAACCCGGAATCTGCGAGGATAGTGCTACGTCGTCATCACGATGTCCCAGCGCAAAACACCAGAACGGTCGCTCCTTCAGCGATAGAGCACTTGGAAGTCTCCTCTGAGGCAACAGGTGGCAGAGTGTGCTGGTTGATGCATCCCTCCGTTCAACTCCCCTGTTTGTGCCGGCACGGCAGCAAACAACAATCAGGCACGAGATTAAGCTTATCTATAAGCATTTTTTAGAATCCGTAAGTGCTTTAATAAATGAAGCATGGCAAAAATGGTTCAAATGTCTCTGAGCACTACGGGACTTAACTTCTAAGGTCATCAGTCCCCTAGAACATAGAACTACTTAAACCTAACTAACCTAAGGACATCACACACATCCATGCCCGAGGCAGGATTCGAACCTGTGACCGTAGCGGTCGCGCGGTTCCAGACTGTAGCGCCTAGAACCGCTCGGCCACCCCGGCCAGCAGCATGGGAAAGAACATGTGCCAACGTTAATAGCAAACTAGGATTTGGGAAAGCAAAAGAAGCATGGTCAGCATTAAAAGGGCTTCGACAGGATATAAATAGCTAATACAATCTCAAACTGATAACAGTAAAGGAATGGGAAGAGTATTTCCAAAAATTATTAAATAGGATAGAGAAGAATATCTAGGAGAAGGAACAGTGGAAGAAAATGGACATGAAGGTGATGAGATCCAGATTTTAGAAAGTGAAGTACTTCAGGCGTTGAGAACAGGAAAGAATGGTAAATCACCGGGACCAGGCAATATCAATATGGAGTGTCTGAAATATGGTGGTGACGAAATTATGAAACTGATAACATGGCTCTTGAACAAAATGATACATGGAGATTCAGTACCGAACGAGCGAAGCTAGGAATGGGATCGCAAAACATGTTCCAACTATCGAGGAATTTGTCTTACAGACACGTTAAAGAGAATTTTTGCAAAAGTAACTAAAAAGAAACTGGAAAAAAATTTTTGAACTGAAGAAGAACAATGTGGTTTCACTGCTGGGAGATCATGTGTAGACCATACTTTCACATTACGACAGATTTAGGAGAAACAAGGGGAAAAATCAAAAAAATATAGGATTAATTTTAACAGATCTAGAAAAGCGTATGATTCTGTTCGAAGAAAATTACTTTAGTGAGCACTAAATATGGGAAAAATAAACCTTTCCTTGATTAAAGTAAGACAACAGATGTATAAATATAACATTTGCCAAGTGAAAATTGGTAATAAACATTCACAGGAATTTAGAACAAGTAAAGGCCTTTTATAGGGCTGTCCCATGTCACCATATTTATTTAAAACCTATATAGATACTACCGTTACAGCATGGTTTCGTAAATGTAATAGTATGGGATTAGAAATAAGAGACTGTTTGCTGATGATCAAGTAGTCGTAGCACTAGATGGGGAGGATGCTAACTGTACGTGCAATCAAGTAGCAGTAGCATAAAAAACTTGGGGTTTGAAGATTAATTACCAAAAAATAGAATACTTGACTAGCGATTCAGATGAGCTATACATTGAAGGAAAGAAAATAAAAAAGATGAGCACTTTCTGTTATTTAGGATCCATTTTAGAAATCGAGGGAAAATCAGAGTCAGAAATCAATAAAAGAATTAGTAGCGGACGGGAGGCCATTGGGATGCTTAACTCAGTCTTATGGAGCAGGAATGTAATGAGCAGAACTAAAAAATGAATATAGAAATCTATATTTGAGAGTGTGGCTCTATATGGAACGGAGACCTGGACAATTAACCTGAAGCAGATTAAAAAATTACAAGATCTAGAGATGGGCTTCTGGAGACGATCGGCAAGACTCTCCAGGAAAGAGAAGATAAGGAACACCGAAATAATAAGGAGAATGGAAATAAAGAAAAGTATATATCACATAATGGATAGGAAGAAATTACAGTGGAATGGGCATGTACGACGAATGGAGGAAGCTAGATTACCAAAATTGGTACTGGAGTGGGACCCGTAGGGGAGAAGAAGAAGAGGACGACCTATGACCAATTGGCTCCAAAATGTACAGCACACAATGAAGAGAAAGGGCGCAGAAGAAGAGGACACACAAGATCGAAACACCTGGAGGAATATTTTGAAAATGTAGTTTAAGAACGTTTATTCTTTGTACAGTAATTCCCTAGTAAATTATCATGTTGGAGACAAGCCTCTGTAATGAGGAAAAGCTCAAAAATAAAAAGAAATTGTTTATTCAATGTAAATACATAAAACTGCAACCCGTCACTTTTTTGAAACATTTATTTACTCCACGAACCGGTTTTCGAACTTTTCAGGCTCATCTTCAGATGGTTTTCCGGAAGTTACATAGCTATTTTAAGCGTAATTCTTGGTCCTGGTGTGGGGCGGCGGGTGGAATTATTTGTCATAAAATGTTCCGTATTTTTACCAGCCGATTAGCAACATATGTGGGGTGGGGGGTGGGGGCGGGGTGGAATAATATTGTTATTATAATGTTCGTATTATTTATTTATTTAATGCTGTTGTTTGCCGTTCTCAAAACTGGCTCTCTAACTACAACATTGGCAACCAGAAAGTGATTAGCTAAACGTGAAGCCTGTAATTAGAATTCCTAGTACCCACTTCATCTGAGAAATACATTTATAGCTACAGCTTATAGCTCTGAGGAATTAGGAGGCTGTCTGGGATTCATAATTATAAACCATTCTCTCTAAGATGTTCACTACATTCTGAAAGGCACAGACCAAAAAGAATCCACACAATCTAACTACCAGGGCAGTTCAGAGTCTAATGCGCTGATGCAACTATAACTGTCCAAATTAAATGTTTAAGTGAATGCTCGCCATAATTTGATGATAATGTTCATCAAACGCCACGCTAAATAATGGTAGAATGTCTGTCCCGCGGCGGCACGTGAAAATACGACATACGCAAACTGAAGATAGATCATTAAAGTCATCCCAGTAGACTTGGCCACTGTTTCTACGTTTCGATACAGTGTATCGATACGTGGAACTGTTTCAGTGTTTCGGAACGGCTGTGGTTCACTGTTCCGAAACAGTGGTGTTTCATTCCGCCCCTGTGTCGGATAACCGGACCAGATTCGATCTCGAGCGAGACACAGAAACTGTATGGTTGTTTCAAAATAAGGCTGTTTCAGTCCACCTGTGCTTGGAACGGACTAATTGTATCGAAACAGTGATGTTTCATTCCGCTCTGTGTCGGACGAGATTCGGGTTCGGCACAGGTACTGAAACACTACATAACACTTTATGAAACACTTTCAAGAGTGTCGAAATCTTTTTGACAAGCAATAGCATGAAGCTTAAGATATCCGAAAATAAAGCTTCGTTTCTAGCTGACTGTCCTGTTACGAAATGGCGTAACATCTGCTTTATAAACACTAAACAAACAAAAAAAACGCATACTATTCACATTCAAAATAATAAATATGGGAAAATCATTCAGTTAAATTACACTTTTTATAACATACGCTTCTCTGTTCATGTACAGTAATCACATTAAGAAACGCAAGTAAGCCTACAACATTTTGAATAAAAAAGGCGTAGAGTGACAGTTGTTAGACATATACATAAATTTGACGTATCACTGATAGTGTAATGGTGAATGGGAAGGGCTGGAACGCATGGTGAATTTATAGTAACTGTTCGAAACACCTTGAAAGACAAAATTTTTTTCTGTTATATTTTGTTATTTATTCGAATTATTTGGTGTTATTTGTGAGTCTATAGTCACTGTGCCTATTATACACAATGATTCCCTTTGTGTGAATGGAAATTAGCAGGATGGATATATTACCCATACTAACAGAATATGGGAATGCCAGTAGCATATCCGTTGTTTCTGCAGTTTGCTCCCACCTCCAGTTCCGTTCGTGTTGATTCTTCTGTCTTCAGCTATGGTTGTCCTCAGCCAATTGAAAAGTATGAAAGTCACACGACACGAAAGTAGCGCATTTGCTGCAGGAAATACGAAACTGCCAAGACGCCCAAGTGATAGTTTCATGCCTTCTGCGATATGATTAGCGCTCTCGCACCTCATTTGTGTTTATATGGACATACTTATAGAGTAGACATTCAAGATGATAAAATGTGTGGGTTTATTAGAGTACAAAACACAAACTGTTTCACTGTTTCGAAACAGCCTATCGAAACATTACATTGTACTCTTTCATTTGTTTCGAAACAGTTAGGTGTTTCAGTATGCCCATCTCTACATCCCAGAATTAACACATCACTCGAAAACTATTTCATAGCAACGCATATCTCGAGTAACTTATTACGGCATCCGAGGCTGTTTATAGCAATGATACCGATGCGACGCGACTCCCGGCACAGGTGGTGCGCTAATCAGCATCTGGAGAGAACTGGGGCCTTCCTCTCTCGCGCAGCATTCTTATATATAAAGCCGCGGTGCGGACGGCTAAGGGAATGCCTGATCAAATCCGCTCTCCCTACTAGCCGCTGGGCTAGTAATGCACCACTTTAAGATATTGAATAAATCATTGCTTCCTTTGCTGATGGCCAATGAAGCTCTCAATTTAAATGTACAATCAGCACACAGGTAAGAAATCATAATAAAAGTATGACATGGCTAAGTCAATTATTTTGGGCGAGAGAATTAATTTAATTACACTATACGCAGTAGACGAGCTCTGAACTTGCCCTTTGGAGATTCGCTATCGCTATAGTTTTATAGTTATTCAGTTGAAACTTCTAACATCTTTATGATTATAGCGGATCTCGCTTCTACCTAAATGTAAACATCCTAGCCTTATTTATCCACCGACTTAATCTATCTTGCTTCCTTAATTTTTAAGACAAAAACCATAAAATCATGAATTTCAACTAAAATTTTAATTTGTGAGATCCAGAATACTGTTTCTACTAAATTATTATGCAAAAGGAATCTAAATATAAATTTTTTCTATTGCGCCAACGATTTTTACAGGAAAACGTCCAAATTTCGAAAATGGTTAAAGTTATTGAACTGATATTCAATACATAATGATTTAGTATTAGTCCTGACATGCTAGAAACGTTTCAGGTTATTTACTTGATTTTTAAAGTATTGCGCAATATTTATGACGTCAGAGCTAGTTACAGCGGACTAGCCTGGCTCACAATCGAAAGACTGATGTGAATTTTATACGGCGTGAGTAGGCTGCTTCCCTACATCACCCTCTACTTCATTTTTTTATTGAATATAAAGGAAAATGGAAAAAAAATTAATTACAAAAAGGGAAGCAAGAGTACAGCTTAACTCCCTATGAAAAATTAAAATTGGAATGTAAACATATAGAAATATTAAAAGAAAACTTATTACCTACTTCAATTATTTAAATTGCTGGCATGTTCACATCCTCTTAAGCAACATTATCACTCAAAATTTAAGCAAAATCAATGAAACACTTTCGCATACATATTGCCTTAGACAGATACACACATAAAATATGTAAAATTATGAAAATCTTAAATCCATTTATCACATTTTTACATACACAAATTCAAAGAAAATAACACAGTTATTCATGATACATAAACGATAATTATATCTTACCAGTCTTTTCCAAACCTGAAAGAAAATTTCACAAATCATGACAATTTCATTTTTACACACGTGGTTGTAGCCGCTTTGGCTGGCGTTCTACACTTCCATTCACAAGGGTAGAGGAGGAGAAGTTGCTATGGTGTGCGTCCTTCACGTTCATTCTAAATTACATGGGGAAAGGGGAGGGGTCACTGTGAGTTGTGTCCAGGTCACTCCACGCTTTCACGCAGCTACCAGGCTGTCATTACCTGGTTTGTCCTGTAGAACAAACAAAAAGAGTATCTCAGACTCTGTTCACTTAATATCTAAGGGTGGGTCACAATGAAATGGGGATATATACATTTTATTTTTCAATATGTTACTGGAACAAAGTTAACAAAACTTTTTCAATTTTACTCTCGCAGATACTTAACTGTCATAAAATCGATAAACAAATGGCTCAAAACGCCGTTAGTCACATACTAGGGAAAATTTATGCTCAAGGCATACAATCGTAAATCCTATTTAATTTCAATTTATTATTCGGTACATTCTTGATACATTTGTATTTTATTTATTTAGCTGACTCATCTGTGATTACCTTATTCGTAGAGATAGTATGAGTATATTTGATTAGTAGTTGTCTTCTCAGCTTCTTTGTACATGTGAGTAACTTGTGGTAATAGTACAGTTCTGAGTGTTCAAAACATACTACGTTTAGTTGACTACTAAATCCATTTATTGGTCTTCTGCTGTTGTGTCAGTTCCACATTTGCAATTATGTACTTACTTCATCGAAGTGTATTTATACTGAGCTATAAATAATGTTTCACGTCTGTCATTATGTTACTCAATTATGTTGCTAGTGTATGTAATTAAGTAATACTCACTCCATTAAAATTTAAAGCATAGGATAGCACATTTGTTTCATATCTATAGTGTATTGCAGCTGATCAGTTCGCTCACGTGGCAATCCATTTCGACTCGATCGGACGCTGAAACCACAGGTAGTCTCTCTAGACCTACCACTAAAGTGCATTAAGTAATTATGGACGAGCGTAATGCTAAATTCCTTAAACCTATAGGCCACCATGAGCTGATCTGTCTCATCTAACATAAGGGTACCTATGGTCGCATTCACGCCTCCAACTCATAACCTCAATACATGTAGGTGTGTTCTGTCACACACTACACGAAATAACGGCCAGCTCCAACCTTATAAATATTTCAAGGACGTGTCCTTCACGTCTCAACCACAAACACTGTTCAATTCTATTACACTGCCATTCCTTGCTACACAAGGTGAGTTCATTCTTACAACTTTTCTGCATATTTTTCATGACACTAAGCAATCTCTTTTACTATTAATTAGTTATCTCTAATGCATACACTAGGTCTCATTGCCACTTCAGATCCTGCTTATAAACGAATTTGTATATCTTTTTAAATTACTGTTGGTGGACCATTTCCAATTAAACAACACTTTGCACTTACAATATTACCAGGGTTCTATACATACTTGTTACTCAAATACATTTGTATCTTAATTACGTCATACTTCTCTATTGTTTATGTCACTGTTAGGTTTGTCACATTAGGTATTTTCTTCACTAATCGGTGGATAGAATGGTTACAGAACTCATGGCTTGATAGCCATGACGTAAAAATTTTATATTGCAAAGAAGGAGTCGAAACTTTGGTGGACAGGAAAGATGAAGAATGAGTGAGACCTGAAAAGGAAAGAAGATCTCACACAGCTGGGACTGCACAGCAGCCACACTGTGTAGAGGTTACAGAACAACCTCCTCCCTATAGAATTCATTAGTTTATTATTGGCTTGATAACCATAACTGAAAATTTAATGTGTTGGAAACAAGAGGTCGAAATTTTAGGGGGATAGAAAAGATGAAGAGAGAGTGAAATCTTAAATGGGAAAGAAGATCTCACACAGCTGGGACTGCACAGCTGCCACACTGTGTAGAGGTTACAGAACAACCTCCTCCCTACAGAATTCATTAGTTTATTATTGGCTTGATAGTGATACCGGAAGATTTTAGTATTTGAGAGTAAGGGCCGAAATTTTGATGGATAGGAAAGATGAAGAATGAGTGAGACCTGAAAAGGAAAGAAGATCTCACACAGCTGGGACTGCACAGCTGCCACACTGTGTAGAGGTTACAGAACAACCTGCTCCCTACAGAATTCATTCACTACCTATGAACTTCTTTAGGCCGATCACGTTCCTGAGACGTAATAGCTTTTTACTCTTAGGGTACTCTAGCCTATATGCATTGGCATGTGGTTTTCCTATGATTCTGAAAGGTCCTTGGTATTTACTAAGATTAACACCTTCGTCCCAACGTCTCTTATTTTTCAGAACTCGTATAGGCAGCTCCCAAGTTTCATCGTTAGTTACTACACGTTTATCAATAAAAGGTACCGTAATTACTCCGGTTATCGGCAAGACCAATTTTAACTGGCTTCTTTCAAAGTCAACAACACTCTGAAATTTCGACAAGAAATCTATGCCAATTAAAATCTCAATACTGAAATTATTGACAATTAAGCATGGATGATCAATTAAATTACCAGTAATGTTAAAGGGCAGCAAAGCTTCTTGTTTTACCGTTTTTGACACCTTGCCATTAGCACCAATTATTCTTAGTCCTGATACCCCCATTACTGTAAGCTTGTCTTTACCAGGTAATGCATCAAAGAAGGACTGAGATATCGCACTCACCTCACTTCCACTGTCTAAGAGACAACGTACATTGATACCCAACGTATTCACTATAATTATAGGGTGGCTAATTCTAGTTTGTACAGGTGGTTCCTCAAATTCATCCAATAGTTCCTTTTGGATTTGTCTCCAACTAAAGTGATCGACATCTGTCTTCATTACATTTAGGTCAAAGTGTGTAGGGGTTTCCTGAATTACATTTTCAGTTGCCTTTTCCAGTCGGTCTATTAATTTCAAATTGAAACACCGCACGACTTCATTACATTTAGTTTGCTGAACATGACCCAAATTACTATAGTCTGAGCGATTCTGCGCCTCCAGATCGGGCATAACACTAGTTACAGCTAAACCACTTTCACTATTATCGTCGGGTTCCTTCTCCAGTGACAACTGGTCACAGCTACTGGGTTCATCGACCCCCAACAGACTATCCTCTACATTCTCACTTACCTCCTGTCCTAAATCTATTAGTACAGTATCAACATCCTGCACAGGCACTTCAGATAAGAGCACATCATCCTCATCGTAAATATAAGCATGAATTTCTTCTGCTTCTTCACCTGACAATTCAGTATTTTGTAGCTCTTCCCTACCATTACACTGCTGCGCCTTCTCTTTCTGTTCCCACTTAGAAAGCGTCTCTAACACGGTATCTATCAAATACTGTGAGTGATCTAATATTTCTGCTGTATCTTTAGATGCTACCGACCCCTCATCCACATGTTCAGTCTGAGTATTCTGATCTGTCTTACCAATTACTGTAACTACTGGCTCAGGAAAAATAACCGCCTGGTGAGCGCCAGTGTCCTCATAGACGGGAACTAGTTTTCTTGCCTCGGCCTACTACTGTTTCCTTTATTCCCATTATAGCTAACTGGCACAGCATTGCTTTCCGCATTGTTGTTTACCTGCATAATTTTGTTCGGAACAAAATTACTATCATTCGGATGCCATTGTTGGTTCTGATAATTATTTCTCCAATTTCTACCTCTCTTAGGATGGCGAACACCTACTGTTCTGATGTTCACATTGCCATTCTGCTCGTTCTTAAAATTACTACTAGTGTTATTACCATTTCTGTTATTACATGCTTGCTCCTCATTGGCAACCACACGCTCTACAAGTTCCAAATATTCAATGAAACGATCCAGATTGTCTCTAGGGGCAGATATAATTCTAATTTGCCAATACCATGGCAGTTTGGCATCAAGACCCAGTATTATCATTTCAGGTTTTAGCTTTTCGGCCAAATGTGACAAACGTGAGATCCATGACCTAGCAAACTCTTTAATAGATTCCTTGCCTGCATTGAAGCGTTTACCACTACAAAATTCTCTCAACACTTCATTTTGCTTATTGCTAGACCAATACTCATTAATGAAAGCTGTTTTAAATTCCGCTAATATTTTACACTTCAACATAACATCAGCTGACAAACGCATGGCGTCACCTGCTAAATGGCTTCTAATAAATGAGATTTTCTCTCGTTCAGACCAAGTTGGTGGAATCACATCTTCAAAATCGTTCCAGAAATCTAGCGGGTGGATATTTTTATCTGGATCGAACCGCAAGAACTGCCGACACCCGATAAAAACGGCGTTTGCAGCTACAACTTGTTACATACTACCATTACCAGAAGTTACTGAAGCTACTTTACTCTCAATGTTAGTACTAATATTTTCTACTCTCATTTCAACATTATCTACTCTTTGCACAATGTGAGTAGTATCAATTTTGATTGCATCTACTTCTGCTTGACATATGTTTACTTTTGTATTAACATCTTTAAACCTATCTGAGCACAGTTCAGATTCCGTCTCGATCTTTTCTGTTAACCTATGCTCCAGCTTCGCATCTTCCATTTGGAAGTCTTTGCGAACCTCAGCAACTTCGGATTTTACTGTTTTATACATTTCAGAAAATTGTTGAGCAACCTTTTTCTTAATATCCTCATGATTGTAATCAATTTTATAATTCAAACTGTCCAGATCCTCTTTCAACTTATTGCAACCAGCCTTGAAGGTATTGTCCATTACCTCCAATCGTTTATTAAAATTAGTTTGGCTGGCCACAATCTCATATTTTAATTCAGCATTACTGCTTTTGACCTCAGTTATTTCAGACTTTAATTCAGCTTTATTGGATTCTAATTTATTGTCCATTGCCTCAAACCATTTATTAAAATTAGTTTGGCTGGCCACAATCCTGTTATTTGCCTCAGTTATACCAGATTTTAACTCAGCTGTCATTCTAGCATTACTGGCTGACATTTTTGCATTACTGGCAGCTATTGCTTGTAATATTACATTTAAATCAATAGCCCCAGTATCTTTGGGTTGCTCACTAGCTGACTTTTTATCACACTCAGGTGACGAAAAACTAGCTCCAACACTAGAATCATCAAAACTAAATGAAACTTCTGATTGATCAGTCATATCTAACTTCTCCTGTTTAAACTCTACCACCTCTGATGACTGTTTCGTTTTAAACTCATCAGATAAACTATCATCCAATAAATTAACAATTTCCGATTTCTGCTTTACTACAGGGGTCTCTATTATTGAATCATTGCCGCTTTTCACACTACTGTCAGGAGACAATACTTCATATTTCACTTTAACCTTTTCATGCATATTTACACTTGAACCGTTGTCTGGATTTACAGTTCCCTCACCAGACATAGGTTCTGATTTAAGTTTAACATCAGTTTCTTCTGGCGGTTCCATCGCCGACAGTCTTTTAGTGCAGGTTAGTAAAATTTTTAACAGCTTTTCACTTAACTTAGTTCCTTCTGCATGACGTATGGCGTTGCCGGCTTGGCGTACAAGGATTACTGATGCGACACGGCACGTTGAACTGCAGACGGCACTTCGATGGCTGCTGTGTGGTTGCGTGGCCCACAACTGCAGGCGTGGCTCCGGTTGCTCCGGCGGACGACTGCGGTGAGGCGAAACTGGCTTCTCACGATGCTGGCAGCGCCGCTACACTCAGTGCCAGCTCCATCAATCCAGATGAGTTGTTAATCCAATTGCGTCATCCACATGCACACGTAACACTATCACTGTTCTATTACTCAGTTGCGTGTCGCATTTCACTCTCAATTCTGAATATTAAAAAATCACTTTCACTTTTATTCAGTTTGTTTCCCGGTCGATGCACCATATGTGGGGCGGCGGGTGGAATTATTTGTCATAATATGTTCCGTATTTTTCCCAGCCGATTAGCAACATATGTGGGGTGGGGGGGTGGAATAATATTGTTATTATAATGTTCATATTATTTATTTATTTAATGCTGTTGTTTGCCGTTCTCAACACTGACTCTCTAACTACAATATTGGCAACCAGAAAGTGATTAGCTAAACGTGAAGCCTGCAATTAGAATTCCTAGTGCCCACTTCATCTGAGAAATACATTTATAGCTACAGCTTATAGCTCTGAGGAATTAGGAGGCTGTCTGGGATTCATAATTGTAAACCATTCTCTCTAAGATGTTCACTACATTCTGAAAGTCACAGACCAAAAAGAATCCACACAATCCAACTACCAGGGCAGTTCAGAGTCTAATGCGCTGATGCAACTATAACTGTCCAAATTAAATGTTTAAGTGAATGCTCACCATAATTTGATGATAATGTTCATCAAACGCCACGCTAAATAATGGTAGAATGTCTGTCCCGCGGCGGCACGTGAAAATACGACATACGAAAACTGAAGATAGATCATTAAAGTCATCCCAGAATTAACACTTCACTCGAAAACGATTTCATGGTTACGCATATCCCGAGTAACTTATTACGGCATCCGAGGCTGTTTATAGCAATGATACCGATGCGACGCGACTCCTGGTGCAGGTGGTGCGCTAATCAGCATCTGGAGAGAACTGGCGCCTTCCTCTCTCTCGCAGCATTCTTACATATAAAGCCGCGGTGCGGACGGCTAAGGGAACGCCTGATCAAATCCGCTCTCCCTACTAGCCGCTGGGCTAGTAATGCACCACTTGAAGATATTGAATAAATCATTGCTTCCTTTGCTGATGGCCAATGAAGCTCTCAATTTAAATATGCAATCAGCCCACAGGTAAGTAATCATAATAAAAGTATGACGTGGCTAAGTCAATTATTTTGGGCGAGAGAATTAATTTAATTACACTATACGCAGTAGACGAGCTCTGAACTTGCCCTTTGGAGATACGCTATCGCTATAGTTTTATAGTTATTCAGTTGAAACTTCTAACATCTTTATGAATATAGCGAATCTCGCTTCTACTTAAATTTAAACATCCTAGCCTTATTTATTCGCCGACTTAATCTATCTTGCTTCCTTTATTTTTAAGACAAAAACCATAAAATCATGAATTTCAACTAAAATTTTAATTTGTGAGATCCAGAATACTATTTCTACTAAATTATAATGCAAAAGGAATCTAAATATAATTTTTTAAGTTTCTAGCTCTTTTCTATTGCACCAATGATTTTTACAGGAAAACGTCCAAATTTCGAAAATGGTTAAAGTTATTGAACTGATATTCAACAGATATTGATTTAGTATTAGTCCTGACATGCTAGAAACGTTTCAGGTTATTTACTTGATTTTTAAAGTATTGCGCAACATTAATGACTTCAGAGCTAGTTACAGCGGACTAAGCTGGCACACAATGGAAAGACTGATGTGAATTTTATACGGCGTGAGTAGGCTGCTTCCCTACACTGCCTCTGTGACAACATGATTGAACACGCTTTAATGTATCACCATGAGTATTGTTTACCTGTCCATTGGGATCCAAAGTTTAGTTTTGCACTTACTGCGATAGTATGGGCGGCTTTTGTTGTTAGTATACATCTGCTTCCACTGTGATAGTGGTAGGTACCACATCACACACTTTTACACAACATGTATACATATATCCTGTGATAAGGTGTGCTATTGTGTAAAAGTCGACGCCACACTGGGCGAATCACGTTCTGGTGATGATGATAACACAACTCACAGTCCAAGAGCGGAGAAAATCACCAACCCGGCCGGTAATCGAACTAGGGCCCGCTTGCATGAGAGGCAAGAACGTTACCATTCAGCTAAGCAGCCAGACAATGTACTATACCTCTGTAGTGCCGATGTAGTCATTTTGTTTTTAATACCTGAGATGTTGGTCAGCTTGGTTGCTTTAATTGAAGAGAGTGGGAGTATCAGTGTTTGTTGGACCGTCTGGCAATGTTCTTGGTTTGAAAAAGATGGTAGCTGGCCTGCAGTGTAGTGGGCACTGCACTTTTTTTAAAGAAAGATTTTGTAATAAAATATTTTAAGGAAACATATTGATGACATTATAGTAATGGAAGAATGACAAATGCCAACTTTTAAGTCGATACAATTTTTTATGTATTTGTTTCTTATTGTTAAAATACTGTGTATAGTTCGAGATGGCTGTAGAAATTTTATGATGAAGTACATGGCATTGTCTTATAGTTCAAGGCAATTGTACCCAGGAAAGTAATTAGTAAATATTTTGGTACTCTGCCTAGATGTGAGAAATTTATGAAAAGTTGTTTTGTGGTCATTGTAATGAAGCATACTTAGAGTCATCGTGCTCATTTATCAGTTGTTAAAAGATTTGTTCCCATTTTCATTTTTTCTTTCATGTCTCTGTTTGCATACTCGCACTGCACATCGCGAGTTGTATATTGAGAAGCATTTTATGAAACTTAGTAAGATACCGTCTTGACTGCACATTGCAAGAACGGCAAAGGAAATTTGATGTTTGATAGTTACATCATTATACCTCATATCTACAGGTTGCATAGCAGACGAGCGTTCTGTGCTCACAAGCAGGCCAACATATTTAATTACCATCAAAGTTCATGTCCACTGTAAAGTGCAGTGTTTGTCAGAGAGTGTGTGTATGTGAAAATAATATCATCTCAGTTTAATGGTTTAATGCCAGTAGAAGATTTCAGTAAAGCGCCTTCTTGTGAATTTTCAAGCAGTTTCATCAGAAAGTCAGATCCATTAATTTTTGCGTTCATTTGCTGTGTTATTATAACAACAGTTGTGATAAGTGATTGTCTGCAAGATTAAAGGTAAAATTAGCAACATTCAGGGCGAACATTTTAAACTGTGTCATTTTATTTTGCCGCTAGATGGCATATGTAGACTTCACTGAAAACGGACTGCTTTCTCTCATACGAGTTGTTTGATGTAGCGGCAAGTATCGTGAGACCCACATGTTTCCGTCCAAAATTAAATTTTCACATACTTCCTGTTGTACTGCCCCGAGATTTGGATATTTCGATATCAAAATAAACTTTACACATTTCTCAGATATCGACTTAACACTTGTGAACACGTGTTTAAGTATAAATTAAACATTCAGTACTACCCAAAAATACTTGTCCAACTGGCGACCTGCACCGTTCACTGTATTGTCGCTTTGAATTTTCGATAATGAACACCACGTACGATGACAGTGGCCTAATCTACAGCAGTTATTCCTTGTGACCGATCATTCATAAAATGTTATATCCCTGTCACCGAATATAAAACGTAACTTAGAAGTTAATATCCTCGGAGTAAAGAAGCAAATCAAATCACTTAATAAAAGCGTCTTCTGGTCTAGACTGTATACCAATTAGGTTCCTTTCGGAGTATGCTGATGCAGTAGCTCTATACGTAACAACCATTTACAACGGTTCGCTCAACGAAAGATCCGTACCCAAAGACTGGACAGCTGCACATGTCACACCAATATTCAAGCAAGTTAGTACGTGTAATCCACTAAATTACAGGCCCATATCGTTAACGTCGATATGCAGCAGGATTTTGGAACATATATTGTGTTCGAACATTATAATTACCTCGAAGAAAACGGTCTGTAGACACACAGTCAACATGGATTCAGAAAATATCGTTCCTGTGAAACACAACTAGCTCTTCGTCCACATGAAGTGTTGAGTGTTATTAGCAAGGGATTTCAGATCGATTCCGTATTTCTGGATTTCCAGAATGCTGTTGACACGCTACCACACAAGCGGCTATAACGCTACCTTGGGGAACGCCAGAATTCACTTCTGTTTGACTCGATGACTTCCCGTCAGTTACACTCGTAGTGAAATTGCGTGCTTATGGAATATCGTCTCAGTTATGTGAATGGATTTGTCATATCCTGTCAGAGAGGTTACAGTTCGTAGTAACTGACGGGAAGTCATCGAGTCAAACAGAAGTGAATTCTGGCGTTCCCCAAGGTAGCGTTATAGGCCCTTTACTGTTGCTTATCTATAGAAATGATTTGGGAGACAATCTGAGCAGCTGTCTTTGGTTGTTTGCAGATGACACTGTATTTTATCGGCTAATAAAGTCATCAGAAGATAAAAACAAACTGCAAAACGATTTAGAAAAAGATATCTGAATGGTGCGAAAATTGGCAGTTGAACCTAAATAACGAAATTGTGAAGTCATCCACGTGAATGCTAAAAGGAACTCGTTAAACTTTGGTAACACGATAAATCAGTTTAATCTAAGAGCCGTAAATTCAACTAAATACGTAGGTATTACAATTACGAACAAGTTAAATTGGAAGGAACTGATAGAAAATGTTGTGGGGAAGGCTAACCAAAAACTGCGTTTTACTGGACTCTTAGAAAATGTAACAGACCTGCTAAGGAGACTGCCTACCCTACGCTTGTCTTTCCTCTTTTAGAATACTGCTGCGCGGTGTGGGATCCTTACAAGGTAGGACTGACGGACTACATCGAAAAAGTTCAAAGAAAGGCAGCACGTTTTGTATTACGGTGAAATATGGGAGAGAGTGTCACAGAAATTTTACAGGATTTGGGCTGGACATCATTAAAAGAAAGACGTTTTTCGTTGCGACGGAACCTTCTCACGAAATTCCAGTCACCAACTTTCTTCTTCGAATGCGAAAAGACATAGGTGTTCATCCTTTCCGTGCGCTACACGAGACTGGAATTTTGAAGGTGGTTCGATGAACTCTTTGCCAGGCACTTAAATGTGATTTGCAGAGTATCGATGTAGATGTAGAAAACCAGAAATTCGGTAAACGTATCAGGACGATATCATGTGAAAGAGGTCTTAGAATTGATGACTAATTTTTAATAGCTTGGTGGTCCACGTGTGGAGAACAGTACAGAGGTGTTACTTCTGTGGAAAGATTCGATATGTCTTTGGTAAGTTTTCGGAGATATACGGCACCAGATGACTATGCAGAGGTCACGCAACTCCCAGATATTTTCTATCGACTTCAGGTTAGGAGAATTTGAAGACAAAGACATCAACGTCACTTCTCAATCATTTTGTTCGAACCACTGTACCACGATTCTGACCTTGTGATACGGAGATGTATCCTACAGGAAGATATCATCGGCAGTGTGGAAAACAGCAACGACGAAGGGAGACAGGTGAACAGTAATAATGGTCACGCAGGTTTAGAAGCCATTCGCCTGGATGACGACCATCGCCCTGGTGTAACGAGAAATGACATTCCTCTTTCTAAACAGCACGTTTCCTTTCTTCGATGGTCCTTCCTTGATGATCATTTGCTATCTGCAGTAAAAAATGGTTCAAATGGCTCTGAGCACTATGGGACAACATCTGAGGTCATCAGTCCCCTAGAACGTAGAACTACTTAAACCTAACTAACCCAAGAACATCACACACACCCATGCCCGAGGCAGGATTCGAACCTGCGACCGTAGCGGTCACGCAATTCCAGACTGAAGCGCCTAGAACCGCACGGCTATCTGCAGAAACTTACAATGCTGTTGGGTCAACACAGTAGCATGTACGGATCGCCTGTTGCGGAGCTCCATGTTCAACAACGTGATCTTAGCGACGTGCGTGCTCGGAAACACAGATACTAATACCAGTATTATACTCTTCCGTCATATCTGTGACAGATCGCCTGGCCTTCTTTACAGAGCGGTCAGGACTACAACCTCCTGGTTCTGTGATGGGCGCGGACGTCCAACATGTTGCCGTCTGCCCGTAGTTACACCACTCTTAGAACATTTCCATATATGCTCTCAACGATAGCACACTAACTTGATCGTTTCTGACATGCTTGTTCCCAGGTACCTGGACATAAACACTGCCTTTTGCCGAAATCTCTTGTGTCAGTAGCTTTCAGTGGACTTTATTCGTCTTGGTGATGTTTGCCCATTCGTCTCTGCTCTAGTGATACACTTTCCTTACTGTATTAGAAGACACGAAGGCCACCAGGCCTCATTCTATCTCGCATTGTGCAAATGACGATATTGTTCTGGCGTAAAGTCAGCGCCAGCACGCCAGTCGTTAACGACAGAGAAGGGAAGGCTGTGAGAAGAGGTCAGCCAGTCGCACGCTGACCGATCTCCCTCCAGGACGACAAAGCGACCGCAGCGACCCCTAGGTGAAGACGGCATAAGCGCCTCGCCCGAATCGTGGCGGCCCACTTTGATGGCAGCTTCAACGTCAGCCACTTCGTTAGCCGACGCATCGTAGTCTCTTCATTAGCGATCTCTTTGTAGCACAGTTAGAGATCAGCATTCACTGCAACTCAGTTGAGAGACTTTTGTGAGTAGTGGTCTCTAATACCAGAAGTGTTACTTGTGTTTCTCTATCCTGAAAAAGATTGATTGTTTTGTATGTCGCCCTTCGCTTGCGACACACGTGTAATTGCACTTTTGGATGATCATGTATAAAGGACTACAAGAATTTTCAAATCAGAGTTAAGTATTTGTACGTGTCTTGATGTAATGGAACTTATTGCTATGAGTTGCTCGATTGTTCGTCTAGAGACTTGTTCAATTAATTATTAACTTTTTGAATTATTTATTAATTATTAATTATTAACTTGGAGACACAGTAAACCATAAATATTTATGAGTTTGTTGTTTTGTGTATTTTTTAAAAATATCATTGTTCACCTAACAATGTAAGAACATACGACACACTCCGGCTTAAAACATTTAATACATTGTTGAATACTGCGGTTCACTGTGTAGGGAAGAACTATATTGTTATTCAAGCAAAATTTTGTTTTTAGCGCTTTAATATTGGATGAGATAATGGAGGAGGAGGAGATTAGTGTTTAACGTCCCGTCGACAACGAGGTCATTAGAGACGGAGCGCAAGCTCGGGTCCTGAGGGAAGGATGGGGAAGGAAATCGACCGTGCCCTTTCAAAGGAACCATCCCAGCATTTGCCTGATGCGATTTAGGGAAATCACGGAAAACCTAAATCAGGATGACCGGAGACGGGATTGAACCGTCGTCCTCCCGCATGGGATGAGATAATGATATTGATGTATGCAAAAGCATTGATTACGGGAAATCGAAACTAAAGATTTGCATGACATTTTATTCTCAATGACAGAATGTGAAAACATTCTAGCTAAGTAATCTTGTTGATTCTGAGTGTCCTTTTCATCTTTGGTTTTGTTTCTTTTCTTTGTTAATCTGGGCTCTATTTTTAGCAGCTCTTCCAGCTTCAGCGACGCGTTGTCTGTCCGTTCGTAGCAGCTCCCTGTTCATGTTGTTCCCAGTTGTGATGCCTAGTCTGCTCATGGTTTTTAATTTGGTTTTTACTCCATCATTAAAACATATTGCGTCCATCACACTAATCTGAAAAGCTGACATGACAAAAAACCGTTTTTAGCAATGGTGCCGAACTGCAGCTATTGAAGCTTTCAATCGGATTCCGCGTTTTGCCGTGTAAACATTTTTCCAGTAGTTTTAAATTTGAAAGATATCTCATACATCGGTTGTTGTTCCACCTTACCTGTTTCTGGCCTGTTGTGTGCACGTAATGAGACATTGTAGGCACGTTTTCGTGTATCATCCTAGTGCGACAGTGCGACAGCTAGGCATCCACGTGCCGCGTCAGCTTTAGAAATAAAAAAAATCATGAAGTGCTATAGTTAAAGTACACTGATGAGCCAAAACATTATGACCACTGACCACAGCGAGATTGTGTGCTGCCTAGTGGCGCTGAGGGCAAGTGACTTGGTAAGGGAAGTGTATGAGCGGAGCAGAGAGGAATGGGCATCAATCTAGCGACGATAAATAGCGCAACTACGGAAATCCGCCGACTAAGGGACTTCGACAGAAGCCCAGTTGTTGTGGCCCAGTGTCTGCGGGGCGAGAATCTCGGAAAAGTCGAAGTTGGTCAGCTGGTCGCGTGTTGTTGTCGTGGTTGAAGAGCGCTGAAATCATGAGTGGGTGACAAGAAGTTGGACGTCCATACATCATGACAGAACATAAATATCGGAGCTCTGCACGCTCTCTAAAGCAAGATAGGCGGCAGACCTAACGACAGAGCACGAGGGGCGTTTGAAAGGTCCGTGCAAAAATAAAGACTACTTACGTGTTTGGGGTAAGCCTTTTTTATTTTTCGACATAGTCTCTTTTTAAACTTATACACTTCGTCCAACGGTTCCCTAATTTGTTGATCCCTTCCGAATAATATGAATTGTCCAAGTCTGCAAAATAGCTATTAGATGCTGCAATCACCTCCTCATTTGAATAAAATCTTTGTACCGCCAGCCGTTTCTTCAAATTAGGGAACAAACAGTAGTCCGAGAGAGCCAAGTCTAGAGAATACGGGGGTTGTGAAACGTGTTGAAATCCTATTCCCACTGATTTTGCGACCACAACTGCTGAGATGTGCGCTGGTGCATTGTCGTTATGGAAAAGGACGTTTCTGATGTCCAATCGCCGGAGTTTTTCTTGCAGGTCGGTTTTCAAACGGGCCAGTAACTATGAATAATATGCACCTGTAATAAGTTTACCCTTTTCCAGATAGTCGATGAGGATTGTCTCTGAAGCTTGGTGTGCTTTCTTTCCAAAGATGCTACTAACTAATTGACCTCGATATGAGCCGGTGCTGCCATCTCTCGGACTTCGCATGGACTTTTCAAACGCCCCTTGTACAGTGCTAGTGCAGGCACAAGTGTTTTGTAACACACCGTTCAGTGCACGGTTTTGAATATGGTGTTCTGTGGTAGAGGACCCCTACGTGTCCCCATGTTGACTCAACAACATCATCAGTTATGATTACAGTGCGCACGGGGTCGTCGAGATTGGACAGCGGACCAGTGGATTAGTGTCATTTGGTCGGATGAATCCCGTTTATTGTTAAAACAGGTTGGTCGTTGTGTCCAGATAAATCATCATACAGGCGAATGACTGCTCGAATCATGCAGCGCGCCACAGGCGCAGGCCGGTGGGAGCGGTCTTATGTTATGGGGAACATTCACCTGGGCTTCCATGGGACCTGCGGTAGTACTCGACAGCTGTCGACTACGTGAACATTATTGGGACCACCGGTAACCCCTTACGCTTGATGTCTTTCTCAACAGCGATGGCATCTTCCAGTAGGATAACTGTCCGTATCAAAAGGCCAGAATCGCGCTGCTGTTGTTTGAGGAGCGTGATAGCGAACTTACCTTGACGTCTTGGTCATCAAATTTGGCTTGTTTGAATCCGATGAAATTCAACTGGGACACTGTTGGGTGCCAGCTCTGCGCCCATAAACCAACTGCCTGTAAATGGTGGCAAGTGCGTAGGCATCTGGTGCCCCAAATCTCTGGAAACCCACCAAATAGTTGTCGAATCCACAGCACGCTGAATCACTGCTGAACTGCGTTCCAGAAGTGGACCAACATGCCTTTAATTAGATAGTCATGATCTTTTGGCTCATCGGAGTATACAATTTTGGAATTACGAAGAAACGTAGAATTTTATTAAGCAAAAAATTTCCATTTTTTTGTCCTTCGTGAGTTCGGCTCCTCTTAGCAGTATAGGAAAAATTCTACTGTACAGCTTTCATTTACCATATATTGTTCTCTGACTGGACGGATGGTGGGATTCAGTGTATTTGGGAAATTTTTTATTAATTTTCTTGGTTGTTTTCTATTACTGCTTGATTGGCTTCTTCCGGGGCGTTCATCACATAATGAAGAAAGAAGTCCACAGTCTAAGCTATCATTTAGTACATTGTTTTGTTTCAGCTGAACACGTACATCAAATTGGTATTCTTTTAGCTCTTTTCTATACTTTAGTACTTTCCATGGAATTTCAAAATATTCTTTACCTTTTTCATTAAGTTTTCTACTGTTGTGTATGTCAAGTATTCAAAAGAGACTTCACTGAACATAATCTTCCTGTGGCTGCCTGGGGGGCACCAAACAACATTAATATGCCATTCCTAACGAACTGGTAACGTCTTATGACGCCTGGAGAGTGACCCATCCTTTGAAAATCAATAAGGTAAAAATTGCACGGAGTGAATCTCAACTCTTCAAATTCGACCTAAGCCCGACAAGCCGTTATTTGGCATGTCTGAGAGAGGTCATCAGAAGGCGGTTTGGCGGAGCTCCACGATTTGCAGCAGTCAGGGAGGCGATCCACGTATGTCGCATCTGACATGAATGGTAAGTTATCATTGAACCAAACTGTTGAGGTCATCACCCCTAGGCTTACACACCACTTAATCTAACTTAAAGTAACTTACGTTAAGGACAACACCCACACCTGTGCGAGATGGAGGACTCGAACCTCCGATGGGGAGAGCCGCGTGAACCGTGGCTAGGCGTCCAAGACTGCACGGCACCTGACATGTTGCAGCGAGCTTCCACTTGTTTAGAATCTTAGAAGATACCATTCGTGGAAGACATTTGAGGACTATGAGGAGACGATTCACACAGTGAAGCACTGGCTCCGCCCTCAGGAAGAGGATTGGTATTGACAGGGCATACACGCCCTTGGGTTGTGCTGATGGGAGGCCATAGAACTGGATGGAGATTACGTGGAAAAATAGGGTGAGTAGATAAAACACCATTCTTTCGTATGTATAATTCTCATGATGTTCAGTAAAGACTTGTTGAAGGAAAAATGTGTGGTGCATTACTTTCGGGGCAAACCTCGTATTCGGTGGTCTGTAGTCAGTTGTATCGTTCGAGTGGTGTTGTAGGCTACGATAGATTTCTTTGTGTTTGTATGCCTTATTGTGCAGTACTGTGAACTCTGGGTATGTATCACGGTGTTTTATCTTCTTCCAACGCAGATTCGTTTATGCATTTACTGTTATTGCGCTGCTTGTACGTACAGGTGGTGTAGTACATTTTAATTTTCTCTCTTCCACTACTTGTCAGCAATGGTAGCACACTGGTCGACAAGTGAAATAACGAATAAGGTATTCTGTTGTGTTTTAGCAAATGGACGTTGCCTGTGATTCCGTGCCTTCTACACTGAAAAATATACACAGCGCAGAGTGTCCTCTGATAAGCTGTTTGGCAGTCTTTTCCAGCGTCTGAGGGACACAGCTACCCCTGCACCTCGAAAGACTAACAGTGGAGGACCCCGCACAGTCCAGACGCTTGACATAGAGGAGCGTTTGCTACGTTCGGTGGAAGAAACGCCAGGGACCAGAGTGCTACTATTAGCAGCAACAGAAGGCGTGTCACCCTCCCGTATCTGAGGGGTACTTCATCAACACTTTTACTGTACCCGTATTATCTAGAGCATGTTCAGGCCCTAAGCCACATTATCATCCTGGAAGACGGCGGTTCTGTCAATGGTTGTTTCAGAAGTATACCGCAGATCCACATTCAGATCGAATATTTTAATTTACCGATGTGGCTGGGTTCACAAGAGATGGTGTTATGAATATCCATACCCAGCATATATGGGCAGATGTAAATGGGCAGATGTAAATGGGCAGGTGTAAAGGTGGTTCAGGAAAGAGGGCATCAACACAGATTCTCAATCAATGTAAGGTCAGGCGTACTTGGCGATAGATTAATAGGGCAATACGTGCTACCACAAAACTTAACTGGGGCGTGTTATCTGGACTTTCTGATTTATTTATTGCCATGTACTGATTAATGTATTGCCATGCCAGCCACACATCGTTGGCTGGCATGGTGTAGACTCCATCAAGTGTTCTCATAACCGAGAGTGCGTCATTCCTTACGCCAGAGGGCACAAGGGTGCATCGTCATTAATGGACTCCACTCTGAACACCTCATGTAAATACGTACTAATCGCAGGAAGTATGCATGTTTATTGGGCGTGTCTCACACAACATGTATTTCCGGACCCGTGTTTATTGGACTTATATTTCTTGTTTCGATCAGTACTACCAACACTCAAACTATTCGACACTTTCTTTGGGCACATTGTACACGTTTTTTCCCTAAAGTGCTTGTAATAGAAATCAGTGTCAGCTACTTTTTGACATACGCAGTCACAAGGTGCAAAAATAATCTTATGCTTTTTTAGCCATGTAAAGACCTTCTTCAAATTTTCTGAATTGCTACAGTCAATGTGTTCAAATGGTCTGTTAGGCGCAAGTCAAGCAGCGGTGTTTGTTTTAACAGTACCTGACAAATAATTCCGTGTTACAAACTGGTTTTCTTTCAGGAATTCCATGTACGTAAGTAAAATAAGTTGACAAGAGGAACTAAAAGCTGTTTTTCATCATCACTGAGCAAGAAGCAGCTTTATCAAGCAGTAATTTTATTCTTGTTTACCTGATAATATGCAGCTGCCAGCAGCACGACTTGCATTGAGCAAGCCATGGTTTACTGTTAATGCAGTTTATATGTCACATTTCTATGATTTGTTTGTCTGTCGCTAACATATAACTCTTGCTGATGCGCGTTCTATACGTAATGGATGACCCTAAATGACTGAAATGAGTGAATGAAATCATAATGCTGAAGGCACTGGAGCATGTGCACCAAGTTCTGGACAAAGGGTTTCTCATCTGCTCCGATTCCCTTAGTGCCTTACAACCTTTACAGTACCTGTACCCCACTGAGCAGTTGGTCCAGCTGATATATAACCAATTGTACTTGCTCCAACGGCGGCGTAAGCAGGTGTCATTGTGCTGGGTGCCTGGTCACGTGGGGATACGGGGAAATGAACAAGCTGATCGAGCTGCCATGGAGGCCTGCAGAGGACTGGATGTGGCACAGTATCCTATTCTCTCGCAGGCTGTCGTTCCTCCACTACGTACGAAGTGAATGCAGTTGTGGGCCGTCAATAAGCTGCTGTTGGTGAAGTCGACAACCCAGTCATGGCGTTCTCCTGCCAGTTGCTCAGGAGGGATGAAGTGACCCTCACGCGTCTCGGAACTGGGCACTGCCCTTTCATACATAGCTTTTACTACGGTATGAGGGTACCCCTTTTTGTGATGCTTGTGGCGTGCACATCTCTATCCGTCGTAATTTAACATAGTGCATTTTATTCCGTGATGGAAGGGCAGAAGCAAATACTGTTGGGGATCTGCCCTCTATTTTAGCTGATAATGGGAGAGTGTAACTAAGGTTTTAAAGTTTTGTGAAGTGTCTGGACTCTGGCCTAAGCTTTTAGGCTGGAGGTTTTATTGTGTTGCGGAATCACTGGCTCCTCATTCTTTTCTTCTTGTGCCCAGCCAGCTACATAGATCTGCTATTTTGTTTTAGCTCCTTATTCCACTTTCTTCCTGTGCAGTTATTGTCTTACTACTGACGCAATACTTCGCTCCATACTCTTGTGCTGGCACGCGCATAGTTTTCCAACTTTTGTTTCTTGTGTTTTACATGCTGTTTTATCTTCCTAATTTGTGTATTTTACCGACATTCGTCTCAATCTGTTTTCGCCCGGGGGGCTGAAGATCTTGCTGCCGTACGCCCGTCCATACATCTCCATCCATCCATCCAACCACCCTATCTGGAAAAATTTCCTGTAGCAGCGATGTATTTTCACGTATCACTTAGGACATTATTAAGTTCTAACAACTTCTCAGAACTCTGATTGAAAGTCAGTCAACCCGACATGTCCGAGCGTGGTGGCGCAGTGGTTAGTGCACTAGACTCGAAGACGTGAGGACGACGGTTCAAACCCGGATCCGGCCAACCTGATTTAGGTTTCCCGTGACTTTCCTAAATCGCTTCGGACAAATACCGGGATGGTTCCTTTGAAAGAGCAAGGCCGACTTCCTTCCCTAATCCGAAGCGACTGATGACCTCGCTGTTTGGTCCCCTCCTCAAAACAAGCAACCAATCAACCCCATATGAACTTTTTTTTAAATAATTGTGTTAATTTTAGTGAAAGATATTGGTGCTACTTCTGGTTGCTCAAATTTTTCTGTAATGACATTTCTTATATACTCTCTTGCTTCTCCAACTGAATGATAATATCAGATGTTTTCCTGGCTACGTCCAGAAAGTTATTGTTAAAAGTACTTGCAATGTGTGATTTATCAGACACAACATTATCATTTAGTGAAATTGTTATGGAATCTAGCGCACTCTCCCATTTGGCAACGTCCGGCATAGTTTTAATCTCAGTATTTGCATCATTTATTTCTGTCAGGACAAGCAAACTTCGAGAATTTTAATTATTTTCCTTAAAATACTACAGTATTTTTTGTAGTAAGCAAGTAACGTCAGATATGGACTTACTCTGGCCTTAAAATGAATCTCCCTCCTCCTCTTACGTAAGATTTAAATTCCTTTAGTTATCCAAAGATTACTTGTTTCGTAATTGAAGGGCTTACTTCAGTACTGATACAAGTTCATTTTTGTTCATTTTGAGATACAGAGTCCTAAAGTTAAATGAGCGCTGAAAAATCTACAGTTGAGATACCATAAATATTCAAGCATATGGATTCTTGCTAGAGATGAATCTTTCTGTTTGTTTCGATCATTAATTTGAGAAGCATTATAGGCAAAAAAGTGGAGGTAATGGACTTGTACCACTATTGAAATAAGCCCTTCAATTGATATTCTGGATAATTTTTTAGGAAATCAACTTACAGATATTGACCCACGGAATAAATTAAATTTGACATTAGCATCTATATCTGTATATACATCATCCCATATCACCCCATTTAGCCTACTCTTAAAACACTGTATTCTGTCCCCATTAACAAGCGCTACTGTTTCGTGTGAACCTGCCTCAAAGTTGTAAGGCACCATACTGCGTATACCCATTAATTGTGAGTCATGGCATCATTATTGGATAGCAACTGGATGTACAGTAATTGTTGCAGCCTGAGCACTGTCTATAAAAATGTTATCAATCTATGTTCTACTATGTTACAGCACATGAGTTGTGAAGCTGACTTCTGGTATTAGATTAAAATATCAAAATAATTATTGTAGTTCATTTTTTCTCTTCGTATCTTCTAAGAAATGCGCATCGAAATCTCCACAAACTATTAACCTTGCTTCTTCCCTGACAGGTAGTTCAATAATGCATCTAGGTCTCTCAGACGTAGCTGAAAATTTCTTAGAGGGTGTCTGTAGAATGTTGCAATTATCAGAGAAGAAATCTACAATAACAACTCAGAAACACATGGTTCTAAGTTCACATCAACACAAAATCTATTTGTTTCATTAGTTTTTACTTAGTCTCCAACTTTTACATATGCTGGATCACCTCTTTTTTCCATGTTATCTCGACATGAAAATGATACTAGTGAGCCGTGGCCATCTCGCATTCATGCCGTTTGATCTTTGGCATTTTGTTGCAAATGAGTGGAATCTTATTTCTCCCTGAGTTACTACCCTAACTAGTTGCTGACTTACCTCCATCAGTGGCAGCTGAAGCATTTATCGATACTACCACTGCTGTACCATCTTTTGTGTGACTGCTATATTTCCGTGTGGTGGTGTGTGTCACTCGGTCGGTTGGGACAGAGCAGCGAGGAAGTCTCCGCGGTGCGGGGTCAGGCCGCGACTGCAGGCGGCGTGCACGCACGGTCGGATTGTGAGGCGCTAGCTGCGAGAGCTACAAAATTCGTTGCCCACCGAACCTGGACACGGCAGTTAAGTGATCAGTTAACCTGTTATGAAACTTCAACTGCTCTGACATCTCTTCGTTCATTGTCAGTTGTTGATCCCTGGGCCGTTCTGGCCAGCAGCCATGTAAGGTGTGTTGGAGTTGGTGAAATCTTGCAGCCGTCTTCTTGTGTGGTCTTTAACTATTAAATTGATTGTTACTTATCAGTGAAGAGCACCAGTGGTATTTTCTGCCTTGTGACCGGTAACGTCCCAGTTACCTGCCCTGATAGTTAGCGTAGTTTTCCGGCAGTGTGTTTTTCCTCGCCATGTTGATGCTGTCTATCACAGCGTATAGTTCGACAGCCTTTTAGTTGTTGGTTCGTATTTTTTTCTTAAGACTGGTTATTGTGCCTTGACTGCTTTTTTTGACGCCGATTTTGAATACGTAGTGCAGCTGGTATCTTCGTACTCGGCAGATATTTTCCATTGTCGTACCGTTGGTTGGGCGAAAGCGAACTGATTAGGTTGATGGTCGGTCATTCAGCTGTCCCTGGATAGGGTTGCCATCTGATTATTTAACCTTACTCTTGGCTGCCTGTCTCACCTCACCTTATCTTAGAGCTATCTCCTCAGGCCAGCCCTTGGAACACTTCTGAGCACCACAGTTCTGTTGGTTTTAGATTGTGATTTTCCTTTTATTCTGACGTACTGTGTGAAGCCTTCAGCTATCTATTTTTTTAGTTTTAAAATAAGGCCTTCATTCAACTTAAATTAAAATTTGAAGACTGATTTGTTTAAAAACAAAATTTTGAACGTTTGTTCTATCTTATATTCTTGTTATCCACATCTTAAGCTCTAAGTTGTTCAATGCGCAATGAGCAGCCTTCAGTCAAGCTTTTACGTGAAATAATTTCAAGATAAGGCCTTCAGCCGGCTTAAATTAAAATTTTGAAAATTGATTTGCTTAAAACTAATTTTTTAAAAATATTTTCTCTATCTGAAATTCTTGCTATCCAGGCCCTAAGCCCTGAGTTGTTCAATATCTCGTTTGTGGCCTTCAGCCGAGTATTTACGTCAATTTTTTTTGTAAGGTCTTCAGTCTCGTGTATTCTTTAAAGTAATTTTCATAACTTGTGTTCAGGCCTTCAGCCGAATTTGTTTTAGGTGTGGTTTTGGGCCTTCAGCCCAGGAGGTGTTGCGAGTTTTCTTATCTTGGCCTTCAGCTGTATTATTTTAATTTGATCCTTTAAGGCAATATGTAATTAAGTGGTTCTTAGGAAAATAAAGTTTGTGTGTTTTGTGCAACCAACAGTAACTGATTACAGCCCCCATCACAACCATAACCTGTTCTGCTTTATCCTTCGAAACCAGATTTCAGTTGGTTGTTCATCTTGAACAACATGCTGCTGCCTTTCGCATCCTGCATCAAGTAGTTCTGTCACTATTGTACCTGTTAGCTAGAAGTGAGTTGCGGAACCTCCTATCCCAAGCCATGGCAGAAGGGTTTTCCTTACAGCAATTGAGGGAGCTTGTCATTAACCAGAGATTGACCACCGTAGTTCGGAAACAGCTTGAGTGTCATTTCATTTGGGAGATGCAGCAGGATAAAGAGGAGTTACATCAGTATGTCGACAGTGCTCAGACGACCTGCTTGACGTTGTTGATCAATTTCCCAGAACGGGAGCTGGTGTCTGTTGTTCTCAGGGGAATGCGGGCGGCGGATAAGTCGCACTTTGTTTTTCGTGATCATCCTTCAACCTGGGAAGAGCTCCGTGTCGCTTTGTGAGTTATATTTACGTTGCCGCTTGTGAACGATGTATGTCGTGACGTTAAGGGCCAGGCCACAGGTGTTGTCAAGGGAAATTACGAATTGCCTACATTGGCTGAGGCCATTAATAGGGAACCCCGGCGTTGCTACAGGTCTGGTAGCACAGTTCATTTGGTGTGCTCTTGCCTTCAACCTCATGCACCCAGAGCCAATAAATGACGCCATGCTGCTCAGCGATCTCAGGATCGAGCCTTTAAACCTTGGTGTACCCGTGTTGTCGCTTCCTCATCACTGCCTTGGCCTTATATTTGTTCTCGAGTAGGTGGGGAACCGATTTTTGCACTTTTGGATTCACTATTGAACTTCGAATAGTTTCTTGAATTTGGTCATTTTGCGAAAGTTTGGTCGTTGGGCTAGTGGCCAGGTGTTGCCTCTGCATGGTTGAGTCCGAGGGAGTATATCAGTTGGGGATTTCTCCTGGCCCTTCTCATTAGCTTTGGTCAAGAAGCAGCCGGTGGATTTAATTTTGAAGTGTGATTTCATCAATAAAACTGGGTTAGTCTTAGATTATTCCGCACACACCTTCTTCTTTAAGTTCGCTCCTGCGGTGAAGTTTGGTTTCCGTGAGTGTGCTAAACG
Organism: Schistocerca piceifrons; assembly: GCF_021461385.2. Taxonomy (NCBI): domain Eukaryota; kingdom Metazoa; phylum Arthropoda; class Insecta; order Orthoptera; family Acrididae; genus Schistocerca; species Schistocerca piceifrons. The sequence goes on along the minus strand of NC_060145.1, from coordinate 205,094,078 downwards.
TACTATGCTTTCAAATGCCGGCATCCTGGCTGTTGAGGCTGTGCCTAATGAATTCGATCTCGCGCATCTCTCCACCCATTAGGCCTCTCAGTTACAGGATTTGCTATAGAGCTTCCCTGAGCTTCTTTGTGATAGGTTTCACATGCTCTTGTTTTATGAGAAAAAATGAAGGAATTTGAAATTGAACCCAGGACATTGTTGAAAAGTCTTTCGGTGGCCACAAACTGACGATGAATTTTTCTTCCATCACGAAAACTCGAACCGACTGCTTCTGAGTCGAAGGGGACCGCACAGGCATGCGTTAGCGACCTCGGCTATGGACGTAGGTATTTTCACAGTAATTACTATCGTTTCTCTCAAGAACATGCCATAAATAGATATGTGAGCATATCATCCCACAAAGTACAGGAAGGACAACACAGAGACAGATAAAGGACATATGTAAGACTTTTAATGAAATTCCTTCGAATAATGAAGCACTTTGACACTTATTACTTCCTGCTATTAATTGTGGATGAAAATTCGAAAAGTTTGCTTCTCCAATACAGGTTTGCACCAAAGTAAATCGTGGACGTAAAGGCAACTGAGAAAAGGAAAAATTGGAGTCTTTTTAAAATTTCCATCACAGGTGGTGGTGGTTTTGGGGAAGGAGACCTGACAGCGAGGTCATCGGTCTCATCGGGTTAGAGAAGGACGGGGAAGGAAGTCGGCCGTGCCCTTTGAAAGGAACCATCCCGGCATTTGCTTGGAGCGATTTAGGGAAATCACGGAAAACCTAAATCAGGATGGCCGGACGCGGGATTGAACCGTCGTCCTCCCGAATGCGAGTTCAGTGTCTAACCACTGCGCCACCTCGCTCGGTTTTCCATTACAAAAGTATGATAAAAATTAAGTGGCTACATAAAGAAAGTAGTAAGGATAAACGAACAAGCAAGGATAATAAATGAATGGAGAACCGAAGAAGTCAGCATGTACAAAGACAGCTTAAAAGAATGAAGATGCCATAGATATGAAAAATTGCTGGCAGACTAACGTTTTAGAGCTGAACACACATTATGGAGATCTCTGGATTTAGACCAACTAAGACGTAAAACAACAGTGATGCAAGGTGTTAGGCATCAGCGTCTTCAAGTGGTTTATGGCAGGGGGGGGGGGGGGGGAGGGGGTACTGGGATGGGGAATGTGTGAGAGGAGCCTTTGTCTCACTCTGGATATGTTCATAATGTGGACGACAACAATGAGGTATGGTAGTATGGCAAGCACTCCATAGCTTCCAAGTATGCACTATGGTTGGTTACAAACTCGGCGTCGGGAGACTATTTAGTTCTGCTCGGTAGGTCGTTCTACTGGTCTTCGGAAACCTCGATCTTGATACACAGTAGATGTGCTTGTTTCACTTGCAGCAAGGCCTTTGTGCCAAATGGTCAGTGGTTTGAAAGGAAAGACATGTTTCTGAAACATTACTACATAACCTTTTATGTGGCACACAGGTCACAGCATACGCGATACTTTCCATTTTGTAGGAAAGCTTTAACTATTATCAGTTTTCATAAATAGTCCGTAAATTGTTTATTAGACTATTATAGAAGTTTTCCACTGTTTTTAAGGAGCGTAATCAACTGTTTTTTATATTTTATGCAGCCAACGTACAATACGTTTGTGTATCCATTTATGTAAGCCGGTGAAACCTAGGACTGGCAATGGGGTTGATCTCATCGAGCCCTCTGACTTGACTACAAAACGTGGTTTATCTTTTCTTGAAGGCCGGTAAGTAGATGTGAAAGAATAGTTTTTGTGAAAGGAGCTCTGTTTTATTACCGGGTACATCATTTAAGTGTAGGAACAATAACGTGCAAACTAAAAGAAGAAACTTGGCGGCGTAACCGATTGGGGTAGCTGCATCGACTGGAATCTGTTGCTGGTAACCCGATTTTGGCTCCTTTTTGATATTTACCCATTTCAGACAGCAGACGAAACTGTGGATCTAAGATGCAAATTAATAAAATGATTTTTAAAAAATCAGTTACACATAGCTTTTCAGCAATAGTAACTTAGTTTGTCGTTTTCGGTCTTGTAGATGCTCTAAACGTTGTTGTCTGCTAGTTCAAATTAGCACCACAAAAAAAAAAATCACTTAAGACTGGACAACTTCATTGATTTCTAAGGATTAAAGTAGTCCCACATGCCATCTCACCGATAATATGGAACTATAATTATGGGGCTAAAATTTTTTCGTCTGAAACATTCGAAAATGACCTAAAACATCGATAACATGACATAAAACGATATAACACGTATACATATAAAGTGAATTATAAACTGTACTAGATCAATGAAAAACTTTATAGGGACCCAGAAGTGATATTACTAAAATGTTAGCGCCAGCCACAGCGGCCAGACAGGTCGCAGGTGGAGCATAGCTTACGGCCTTCAGATGTGGGGTCACCTACAGATAAGGGGCGACCCGAATTAGTAGTCTCGGAACGAGGCACCAAGATCAAGGAACGTGGCAAGGTAGCTTACAGCAAAGCCGCTCTCACATATGCTCAATGCTGATCCTTTGTCATAGCCAGATAGGGATTAGCTCAAAGTATAGAGGAAAGGCATTCTGTCTACGTTGGCTGGACGTTCGCCACGCGCTACCAACCTCTCCTAGAGAAAAAATTATCAGTACAAATCACACACAAGGACCTCCATAGGAAAGATCTCCATAAAACAACTTAAGCGAGAACATGGACTACGAAATGAAATACAACTGGAATATCAGGAGCCTACACCCATTTGTGGCAGCAAAATACGTTGTATGAACATCTGCACAAACCTGGAATGACTTGCCGGATCTGCAAAAGACAGCCGGCCGCTGTGGCCGAGCGATTCTATTCGCTTCCGTCCGGAACCGCGTGACTGCTACGGTTACAGGTTCAGTTAGTTAGTTAGTTAGTTACTAGTGTTCCACTGATTAATCGCACCGTACGGTAGCCGTTATGATGTGGAACGTGTCAAGTGCACAAGAAATGCTCATATGAAATAAAATTTTTTAATATATATCTATTACAATACAGAGTCAAAGATTAATATTTCTATTATTTACCCCATTCTCTTAAATGATACAAAATTCATAATTCATATACTATGTTTATATATATTTATTTGTTCCTACTCAAGACTTCATTTATGGTATAGAAGGAGTTGTCAAGGAGATATGATTTCAATTTATTTTTTAAGCTATTACTGCTGTCTGTCAGACACCTTATTTCATCTGGTAATTTGTCAATAATCTTTACAGTAGCACGTTTTACCCCTTTCTGTGCCAAAGATAGGTTGAGCAATGGATAGTGTAAGTCTTTCTTTTTTCTGGTTTTATAATCATGAATGTCACTGTTGTTTTTAAACTGGTCCATGTTGTTAAGAACAAATTTTATTAATGAGTAGATGTATTGTGAGGTTGTTGTAAGAATTCCCAGTCTTTTAAAAAGATGCCTACAAGATGTGCGACTATTAACCCCACACATTATTCTAACCACTTTCTTTTGAACAGTGAATACTTTTTGTCTAAATGTTGAGTTACCCCAAAATATTATTCCATATGACATCAGGGAGTAAAAGAATGTGAAGTATGTTAGCTTACTAATTTCTATATCCTCAAAGTTGGCAATTACTCTGGTCATAAAAGTTGCTGAACCTAGTCGCTTTAGGAGATCCAAAATATTAATCCCGCCTCAGGCATGGATGTATATGATGTTCTTAGATTAGTTAGGTTTAAGTAGTTTTAAGGTCTAGGGGACTGATGACTTCAGATGTTAAGTCCCATAGTACTCAGAGCAATTTGAACCATTTTTGCAAGAGAGAAAGCGGATAGAAACCATGTCTATAGAAATTTCGTGTTCCGTGGAGCCTCAGAAGCAAACGATGTAGCCCTGTAGGTTCTAAATTACTCATCTCCAGAATATTACTCGTAACAATAGACATCCACCAACACAAATTAAATGTACGCGTAAATTGTCAGGATCGTTCACGAAGAAAGAGATGCTATCAAGAAACATATATTCTACAAGGAACTAGAGATAGCGTTGGACACTGTACCACATTAGTACTACGGCACCATCCTGGGAGATCTTAGTTCAAAAGTGCCGAAAGGAGCACCTTTCAAGGAAACTTACATGATGTGAGCAACGATTAAGTTGGCTAACTTCGACTGTTTCGAGTTTTATGTTTATTCTTTCGTGGTAAATGAAACTTCAGCTTACTTTGGACTTTGTTCATGAACAGAGCTGTTTTTGCTGTAATTATCAATGTTATTTTCTTATGTGCATAGCTGTATGAATAGAATGTGAATGAAACACATTGGATTTTACACACTGATGATAGGAATCTAGTGATAGTAAAATGCTTATGACATACTGTTTGCCAGTACCTTTGTGTGTTCGCACTACTTTAGAAGCCTATAGAGGTAAAATTTACAATTAATTTTACAATTCCATTTTTCTCTCTTCAAACTGAAATTAATGTCATTTGTTTTCTTTGTATTCAGTGTGACTTTATTGCATATTGACGAATTTAGTTCTCCTGGAAGGTTGCATTTGCTCTGTACACTATGAGATCTCTTGTTTTCTCAATAACTTTAAGATTTCTCTCACCAGCAAACAGAATCTATTCCACATGAATTCGTTCTACTTACATATTGGGTAAGTCACTGAGGTTCATCCGAAGAATTACTGGTCTCAAGATGTTATCTTTACAATCTGTATCAATGTAATTTGGTTTTGATAAGTGATTCAAAGAGAATTTACTTAGTTGAGGCCTGTGTTATGTTCGATTTTTTTGTTATTACATAGGTGCGAGTGAAATGAGTCCATTGCTACAACTCTTATTCCTAATGATTACAGCTCATTAAGTAGAATCTTACAGTCAACAGTGTCAAAGGCATTTGCAGGACATAAGAATATGCCTGTGAAACATTTATTCTTGTCAAGAGCAAAAAGTTCCACATACTATTTATTTTTTTTACTTCATTTGATAATTAGTTACCACTAGTAATGAAATAAAATCATGAAAAAACTGGTGCTGAATTAGCAAATCAGAAAGTAAAGAACGAATATGGGGGCCCCACTGTAAGTGTCTTGCCTAATTTTTGTCGTTCACTTTTATCAGGTATTTTAATTTTTTTAATACTCCAACTTATTAGAAATCAGAACAGGTTATGAATTGAAATGTTAAAAATCTGTTGGGATCAAAGGCTGGCAAAAATACCGATATTTGTAACGTTTTTGATTGGTAATTATTACATATCATCAAATATCTTACAACTATTTTTCTGGAAATATCAGTTCCACAGTAATATTTTATTCATTTTTTACTTAAGTCTGCTTATTTGCTACTATTTTCAGCTTGCTGCTCTTATCTCAGTCCATCCCAATATGACACATTTTCATGACAGTCTGCTTCTTTTAAAGGAAGAGAATTTTAAGTGTAAGAACATAGTTAATACAGTATGTTTTTTGGAAAAACCGGTTCCATGGTTATACTTTATTTTTTAATTATATGGATTTAAAGTGTTTTTCTATAAATACCAGTTCCCTGGTTACATTTTGTTATATACATATATTTTTGAAAACAAAATAATATGAATAAAAATTTAAAGTGTAACTGAGGAACTATTATTTCCCATAAATTACTATATATTCTACAGAGAGACAGGTGTGTACTGTTTGAGAATGTACAAAAAATTTTTATCAGCAAACCATTTAATTTAGAATTCAAGTAACTTCTGTTGTAACAAAGTGATGGTAATCTATATACATTAAATATCAGTTTTGTAGGAATAATATTCCATGTTACATTTTACAAAATAAACCTTTTACATTTTCAAAAGTTTAAATTTTTTCAACAATAAAATATAGGGGTAACATTGAGTGTATTGTAGGCAATATAAAAAAGGTTTTAAATAATCTACCTCACATGAAATTGTGTCAATCTGAACATAATGTAAGGTAATGATAACAGAGCCAGTGCTAAGAATAGTTAAAGGTATGAAAATGAAATTTAGCTTTATCTTGCTGTAGCAAAACACCACTTTCAGTTCTGCTGTATACTATCCTCATAAAATGTTTTTGTGTATTTCTAAAGACATTCAGTTCTCCAGATGAAGCCTAAGGAAATGTGTCTGGTAAGTACAGATAAAATGAGGTGTTAATGTATCATAACCAATACTTACCATCGACATAAGACTTAGTACATGCATCTGCAGTGTCACATTTACTTCAATGTTTCAGAATGCGTTGTGTACACTACATATACAGAAAAAACTCGTTTGTTCTGTTGTACTAGTTCAAATTATTTTGTGTTCTTTCTTTGTATCTTATTTTTAAGTTACTTTATACAGTAATGGTTCACGTTTACTAATTATAGTAACATAAGCATATTAGTTTGCCACTGCATTTTTTCTGAAAATTCTGTATCTGTAAAAAAGGTCCTTAAGACTCAAAACAACAATAGCAAACTGTACATCAAAACCCACTGCTCTTCAGTTTGTAGAGCGCTTGTTTATTTGACCCAGCAGTGCATAATATGTGTAGGAGGCATTCACCAGCTGCAAGAGATGAGGCAAAACATGAGAAAATGTTCAAGGGAAGTCAGTAATAAACTAATATGATTTTCTGACAGTTCAGGTAATTTACATATATGAATCAGTAATTTTAGAATTAAAAAACTGAAAGAAATTACTATTATCACTATACAACATATACAATACAAGAGTTTGCAAAATGAGTATAATTCAAAGGATAATGAGGAAAAATAGATAACCCAACGTGTTGCTTGAAATACATTCCAAAGGAGGTATATCCGCTCCAAGGTGAAGATAAAAGATCTCTGACAATTTGCCATGTGCTGTGTACTGCAATACAGAGAGACAATGGCCCAGGAACAGGCTGACACAGTCATTGTAGATGGACAGGCAAATGGCACTGAGCAGCTGGCTGCACCACTGTACTGCAGAAAGTATTCAAACCTACAGCAACCACACCACAAACTGTCTTCAACAGTGATCCGTCGTTTGTGTGAGACAGGCTGGTCTACAGGAATGGGTAACATGAAAGATAAATGTGTCTAGTACATGGACAGGCCTTGGAGAAACAGGCATTGAACAGTGTAGTACATGATCGCAGTTTCAACAACAGGTGTCCCCCAGCATGAGGTAAGACACATAGCTGTGGAGAACATTCTGCAGTACAATGTTCATCGAACCCATCATGGTATTGGGATCTCTGTCATCTATTCTATTCACAGATGAGGCTACCTTTACAAGGGTTGGTGTCATCACTCTTCATAACACCCACTAGTGGGCTTTGGCGGATCACTCTGGTACCATGGTTGTAAATCGCCAGCATCAGTTCAGCCTCATGAAGTGCATGGGGATTACAGACAGATGCCTTGCATATGCGGACTTCCTTCCACAACGCCTACAGCAAGGCACATCTGCACTTCATGAAGGTGGTCAATGTGACTTAGGTGGCAAGAAAAATGAAGTAGCATCTACATGATGGTGCTACAGCTCACGTCTGGATTTCTGCACAGGGGCATCTCAACGACATCTATGCTGGCAAATAGACTGGATGAGCATATCCACTCACATGGTCTGCCTAGTTGCCAGACCATACCCTTTAGATATCTACCAGCTGGGTCACTTCAAACAAGCTGTGTATGCACAGGCCATTCTGGACCTGCTGAAATTGGAACTAGCCATTCAATTGCATGGTGGTACATCTGAAAATGTACACCTGCCATTTTATGCTTCGAGGCTCATGGGGGCCCGCCACTCTGAATACTTTTTCAAAGGTGGTATCGTCACTGTATGTTGTGCACAGTTATATACAAAGTGATGAATTGACAAATACCCTGTAAAACAGACACCATGTATTTCTGGCTTCTGGTCGGACGTCCTTATACATACTGCAAGAAAAATGTTAATAAACATGGAAACACGACATCGAATGTTATTCAGTGACGAATATGCCACGTGGGGATAATAGATGTACCTATAATAGTTTCAACTTCGTCCACCACCAACTGCGCCATCGTCTATCCTTGAATGGGGAATGCTTACAGCAAAAAGGCTAAGTGTGGAGCAGATGTGTGAAGCAAGCAGGCAGCCATGCCACAGAGATGCGCTCATCCTTCGTACAGGAAACTGCGCGAATTTGAAAGGGATCTGATTGTGGCCTTCGAGTGATAGGATGGTCCTTTCGGAAAATTGCCACATGAGCTTGGTGTTGTGCATTCATTGTGTAACAATGCTGGTATCAGTAGTCACGTGAACATTCTCACACCTGTAGACGAGGTCTGCCATGGTCGTCATATAGTAAGGGTAGCAGTGGCAGATCGTACACGTATAACAGCACAAATAACAGAGTTTGTGAGCCCCGACGTGTCAACACAAACTATTGCAAACATGTGAGTAGCAGCGGGACTATGGGTACACACACCTCTCGTTGAAGTTCCACTGACGCCATAGCATCAACGCGCACAGCTAGACTCGTACCGTCAAATGGCGCAGCGTGTTCTTTTTTATCGAAAGCGGATTCTGGCTGCACGCAACTGGTCGTCTGCCTGAACAACAAAGGCCTGATGATTGCTGCCTTGTAAACTGCATTCGTCCAAGACACACTGGCCTTTCCACAGGCCATATGGTCTGGGGTGAGATAACACCTTCAGTGTTTCTGGACATAACGCTAAGCTGCCCTCGGTACTTGCAGACTGTTGTTAGATCTGTTCTTTTCCTGCTCCTGCTACAGAGAGGTGATGTGTCGTTCCAACAGGATAATGCTCGCTCACACACTGTCTGTCAAACTCAGCGTGCTCTGCGAGACATATAGAAACTTTTCTGGCCAGTAAAATCTCTTGACCTATCTCCAGTCGAGCATGTGTGGGATATGATGGGATAAGAAATGACTCGTTCAACTCATCAATTAACAACTCCTACAGCACTTCACGAACAAGTCGAGCAGGCATGGCATAACATATCCTGGGACAATATTCACCACGTGCATGATCGACTGGTCACCAAAGTCAGCATGTGCCATTGCCGCCTGTGGAAGCTACACCACATAATAATATGGGTGTTGCAGCATGGGTCGATATCTGGGACCTCAGAGCTGGTGGTGCTATCAAACTGTAAATGTTATCATTTCATGTATTCCATACGCACTGTTCCAACAATGAATCTTGAGTCGATTGGAAGCCTTTGTACTACTTTTTCTTTTTCTGGAAGTATATATACAGGGTGAGTCACCTAACGTTACCGCTGGATGTATTTCGTAAACCACATCAAATACTGACGAACCGATTCCACAGACCGAACGTGAGGAGAGGGGCTAGTGTAATTGTTTAATACAAACCATACAAAAATGCACGGAAGTATGTTTTTTAACACAAACCTACGTTTTTTTAAATGGAATCACGTTAGTTTTGTTAGCACATCTGAACATATAAACAAATACGTAATCAGTGCCGTTTGTTGCATTGTAACATGTTAATTACATCCGGAGATATTGTAACCTAAAGTTGACGCTTGAAACCTCCGACGTTCAGTTGCGTGTTGTAAGAAACACGGGCCACGGCCGGCGAGCAGAATCTGCAGGGACATGTTTACGATGACGACCGTGTTTACGAGTGTGGCTGTAGTGCACTGTTGTGGTTTGGTCTAGCTGTCGCAGTGTCCGCATGTAGAGCTTGCTGCTATTGTTATTCTGCATTCGTCTCCGCACGCAGACCAACTGTAGTACACCGTGTTACCAGACATCTGTGATAGTGTAGTGTTGTAGGAACTGTGACCATGGTGTATTTGAACTCTGAAAAGGTGGAGATGATACTCATCTATGGCGAGTGTCGACGAAATGCAGCTGAAGCCTGCGGGGTGTATGCAGAACGGTTCCCGGACAGAGAGCATCGAACGTGCCGCACATTGCAAAACATCTACCGCCAACTGTATGCAACAGGTATGGTCGTAGCACGCAAACGGGTCCGTAACAGGCCCGTCACAGGAGAAGCGGGTGCAGTTGGTGTGTTAGCTGCTGTTGCCATGAACCCACACATGAGTACACGGGACATTGCGAGAGACGGTGGACTGAGTCAAAGTAGTGTGATGCGCATACTGCATCGTCACCGCTTTCACCCGTTTCATGTGTCGCTACATCAGCAATTACATGGTGATGACTTTAATCATCGAGTGCAATTCTGTCAATGGACATTAACAGAGAATGCGTTGCAGTTCTACCTGTTTACCGATGAAGCGGGTTTCACAAACCACGGGGCAGTGACTCTACGGAACATGCATTACTGGTCTGTGGACAATCGCTGGCTCAGACAGGTAGAGCGACAGCGACCGTGGACTGTAAATGTATGGTGCGGAATCATTGGCGACCACCTCATTGGTCCTCACTTCCTTGCAGGGGCCCAAACAGCTGCAACATACATCGCGTTTCTACAGAATGATCTGCCAACGTTGCTCGAAAATGTCCCACTGGAAACGCGTCGACGTATGTGGTATCAGCATGATGGTGCACCTGCACATTCCGCAATTCAAACTAGGCTGACCCTTGACAGGATGTTCGACAGGCGTTTCATAGGACGTGGAGGACACATAAATTGGCCAGCCCGTTCTCCTGATCTTACACCTCTGGACTTCTTTCTGTGGGGTACGTTAAAGGAGAATGTGTACCGTGATGTGCCTACAACCCCACAGGATATGAAACAACGTACTGTGGCAGCCTGCGGCGACATTACACCAGATGTACTGCGGCGTGTACGACATTCATTACGCCAGATTTTACAATTGTGTGCAGCAAATGATGGCCACCACATTGAACATCTATTGGCCTGACATGTCGGGACACACTCTATTCCACTCCGTAATTGAAAACGCAAACCACGTGTTTACGTGTACCTCACACCTCATGGTAATTTACATGTGCGTCAGTGAAAAAGACCAATAAAAAGGTGTTAGCATGTGGACGTAATGTGCTGTTCCAGTCCCCTCTGTACCTAAGGTCCATCAGCGTTCCCTTTGGATCCCTACGTAATTCGGTGCTCTCCGATACACACGATCGAACAGCGGAGGAGTGGTACTCAAGCGTCAACTTTAGGTTACAATATCTCCGGATGTAATTTACATTTTACAATGCAACAAACGGCACTGATTATGAATTTGTTTATATGTTCGGATGTGCTAACAAAACTAACGGGGTTCCATTTAAAAAAACGTAGGTTTGTGTTAAAAAGATACTTCCGTGCATTTTTTATGGTTTGTATTAAACAATTACACTAGCCCCTCTCCTCACGTTCGGTCTGTGGAATCGATTCGTCAGTATTTGATGTGGTTTACGAAATATATCCAGCGGAAATGTTAGGTGACTCACCTTGTATATATATATATCAAAAAAGTTTTGCATCACGCCAGTTCCCAGAACACCTGAAGATAGACGTTGACTGTGGATATTATTTCTCAGACACAGTAACTTTGACTGTTCAAAGATGTCACTAAACCTGCCCAAAGATCTAAACAACCATGCATGAGCAGCGCCTATTAGACGAAGGGGATCCGACAGCCGATCAGTTCTAGTCATTCCACCAGGAAGGAGGTACACAGTTTGTGTTGCCTGTAGTTCAACCATGCCTGAACCGTCAATACCGCGGATAGATCGCGTCCGTATTGTTACTTTGTGCCAGGAATGGCTCTCAACAAGGAAAGTGTCCAGGCGTCTCAGAGTGAACGAAAGCGATGTTGTTCGGACGTGGATGAGATACAGAGGGACAGGAACTGTCGATGACATGCCTCGCTCAGGCCACTCAAGGGCTACTACTGCAATGGATGACCGCTACTTACAGATTATGGCTCGAAGGAACCCTTACAGCAACATCAACATGTTGAATAATCCTTTTCATGCAGCCACAGGAAGTCGTGTTTCGACTCAAACTGTGCATAATGAGCGACCTCACTCCCGACGTCCATGGCTAAGTCCATCTTTGCAACCACGACACCATGCAGCGCGGTACAGGTGGACCCAACAACATGACGAATGGACCGCTCAGGATTGGCATCACGTTCTCTTCACTGATGAGTGTCGCATATCTCTTCAACCAGACAATCGTCAGAGAGGTGTTTGGAGTAAACCCGGTCAGGCTCAACCCCTTAGACACACTATAGAGCGAGTGCAGCAAGGTGGGGGTTCCCTGATGTTTTGGGGTGGCATTATGTGAGGCCGACGTACGCCGCTGGTAGTCATGGAAGGCGCCGTAACGGCTGTACGACGTGTGAATGCCATCCTCCGACCGACAGTGCAACCATATCGGCAGCATATTGGCGTCACATTCGTCTTCATGGACAACAATTTGTGCCCCCCATTGTGCATATCTTGTGAATGACTTCCTTCAGGATAACGACATCGCTCGACTAGAGTGGGCAGCATTTTCGCCAGATATGAACCCTATCGAACATTCCTGGGATACATTGAAAGCGGCTGTTTATGGACGACATGAGCCACCAATCACCCTAAGGGACCTACGCCGAATCGCTGTTGAGGAGTGGGACAATTTGGACCAACAGTGCCTTGATGAACTTGTGGATAGTACGCCACGACGAATACGGTCATGCATCAATGCAAGGGGACGTGCTACTGGGTATTAGAGGTACAGTTGTGTACAGCACCACCTCTGAAGGTCTCGCTATATGGTGGCACAATACGCATTGTGTGGTTTTCATGAGCAATAAAAGGGGAGGAAATGTTGTTTATGTTGACCTCTACTCCAATCTTCTGTACAGGTTCTGGAACTCTCGGAATCGAGGTGATGCAAAAATTTTTTGGTATATATGCTTTTGAAAAACCCGTGTTTCAGGTTATGAAGTTCTCATAGTCATCAATAAGCTTACCAGACACGTATTAAAATTGCTTACAGAATATTAACCGAGATATTTAGTATAGTTTGCTGTATTTTGGTGTTTATGGCACACATGTCTTGCATATGCGACATATTAAGTAGTATTATATGCATACTCATGCCCTCATTAATGTTTATCAACGCTATGGTAATGAGTATAGGCCAAAGCAATGAAATAAAATTTCTACCAAAGCTGGGATTCGGACTGAGGCGTTGTACTAACTAGACAGATGCAATAACTACTGTGTTACCCTGGCACCGGCTCTAATGCAGTTGCACAGATTACCCTAATAAGTGTCCCTCCATAATACAGACTCCAATACTCTCCTCAACTTATCTTGATTTTCGTCTTCTTAACTCATATTGGTATTGCACAGGCTCTCCAGCATTGGAATAGTACATTAGCATTGAACGAAATGGGGTAATATTGGCTGTACCTCTGGCGTAAATGATATATTGAATATGAAATTATATATTGGAAAGACATATTAAGTCTCAGCTTTATCAGTGACAACAAATACAGACTGAAGCAATGGATTAAAATTTGTATCAACGGCAGAACATATAATCACATATGATTTATGATTTATGTATAACCTATGTTTGAGGTGCAGGCAGGAGTATTCCCTTTTTGTGTAATGCTAAGTTGCTATTACAGTACTAGAGAACTTCTGCAACACTGATACAAGTTAAAAAAAGGAACATCAGGTGGAATGAGGTGTGAAACGTTATTTGTATTAGGGAGGGAGATGTACTAAGATAATCTGTGTGCACCCAGTTATACTCAGTAGTTAACTATGTGACACAAATTCACTTACATTTTGTCTGCAGCCAAGGATGCTACGAAATTAAAGTTTAAAACATGAAGGAACTATTTGGAACATCAACTGAAGTGGATGAGTAAACAAAGTTAACTCACGTCTTAGATCATCAACTTCAAATTCAATATCATTAAAAGGTAGTACTTTTAATCAATGTCGTCTTGGAACCTTAGAATATAGCCACAATGTAATATGCAACAAACTCAGAGACTTTCGTCGTGGAAAGATATCAAAAGCAAACTTTCAAAACCTAAAATTTCATATTAATTACTTTCTACTTACGACTGAGACAGCTTTTCTTTTGTTATAAATATGAAGTGATATATGTTAGCATTGATGGTTCTGTAATTAACAAATTTCTATTTATCTTTCCTTATAATTATTAAGTGATGCTTACTACTGGAATTCGACAGTGAGTAATAGAGAGACTAACAATTATTAATTATATAAAAAATTCAGTCTGGAAATTATTGTATCAGTTCGAAAAAAACTGTGTATATTTCGTTATTAAAACTTGAATGTGACAACTTTATGAGTGTGCAAGCAAATTTCCACCATTACTACAGGTCATGAAATACTTAATGTCAGATTGGACAAAAACTTCGTTTCACAATGATTTTGTCTTGTAATCAAATGACACACAGATTCTGCTAAATTGCAATAATCCATTAAAAGACACCGCTACTGAACTTTCTACCAACAAAGCCATGACATAGTTGGAATTCAAAAGTTGGAATTCGTCCCTTATCATTTATTTCAAACTTGCTAATACTTTTTTATAGTATCGAAAGTCACAATAAATCGTGTAAAACAGTTTTCAAAACTTACAGATTATAGTTTTCGTTGCAGTAAATGTTCATAAACTTAAAGGAACGAAACATGGTTTTAGTTACTACACAGGACATCCAATGACATAACATAAACTCTGAGTTACCCAACAGTGGCTAAGAGCTACAACCAGTGTAATACTCAGAGGTGACATCTGGTAACCTGTGTTTTGTAGTTTGTATTTACGTTTTTCAAAACTTGTTTAATATTATGCAGCCAGTGTTTCCCCTTAATCTAATGAACTTGTTGGTGGATGACATTATTTTATTCACCAGCAGTTGTGATAAATGTCGTTGAGTGATCAAATTTAAAGCCATAGAAGAATAATTTTATAAATCTTGGTTTCTAAATTTGCATGGTTTTCATCTGGTTGAGAAGAAATACAAGGCCAGCCAGTTACTTTAAGTTTTTGTTCATGTTTCACTTAAGATTTATATCTTTTTCGATTAACAGATGAAGAAAGTAAACACCTATTTTTTTTGAACTCTTAAGGCTAGGCAAAACCTAGCTGTAACCTGATTCCACTGAGTGCAGTATCGTGTGAAATCATCAAAACAACTGGTCCATCAAATCACATCATATCTTGATTTCAACACAAGGGTCCTGTTATTGGGATATATCATTTTTCAGGCTGTAAGTGCTACTGCCAGTCATCCTACAGCAGATGTAAATATTGCACAAGGAGCTAACGAAGATCGAATTGTGTTCCGTGAAATA
This sequence comes from Schistocerca piceifrons, assembly GCF_021461385.2. Lineage (NCBI taxonomy): Eukaryota > Metazoa > Arthropoda > Insecta > Orthoptera > Acrididae > Schistocerca > Schistocerca piceifrons. The sequence goes on along the minus strand of NC_060145.1, from coordinate 205,078,779 downwards.
AATATTTATTGGCTTGTAAACTATCTTTTCGTAAATTGCTTCTTATGTATGAAAGACATAACAAAGTTACTGACATGGTTCCTGAAAGTGAGACGGTTTACCAATGAAGATCATTGTGAGAAAGGGAACTTTCCCCAGGGGGAACATTTAGTGAATGCGCTTTGGAATGTTGTTGTTGTTGGTGTGGCCTTCAGTCTGGAGACTGGTTTGATTCAGCTCTCCATGCTATTCTATCCTGTGTAAGCCACTTAATCTCCGAATGTCTTCTCCAACCTACATCCTTCGGAATCTGCTTACCGTATTTCTCTCTCGGTCACCCTCTATGATTTTCACCCTCCACAGATCCCTATAATTCTTTGATGTCTGTAAATGGATCCTATCAACCGATTCCTTCTTTCAGTCAAGTTGTGCCACAAGTTTCTTTTCTCTCCAGTTCTATTTGGTAGTTGTTCACTGGTTACGTGATCTACATATCAAATCCTTAGCATCCTTCTGCAACACCATATTTCAAAAGTTTCTATTCTCTTCTTGTCTTAACTGTTTATCGCCCTGCGTGGCTGGTCCTGGCGGAGGTTCGAGTCCTCCCTCGGGCGTGGGTGTGTGTGTTAGTCCTTAAAATAATTTAGGTTAATTAGTGTGTAAGCTTAAGGACTGAAGACCTTAGCAGTTAAGTCCCATAAGATTTCACACACATTTGAACTTTTTTTTTGTTTATCACCCTTGTTTCACTTCCGTACATGGCTACACTCCAGACAAATACCTTCAGAAAAGACTTTCTAGTACTGAAGTCTATATTTCATGTTAACAAATTTCTCTTCTTCAGAAACGCTATTATTGTCAGTGTCAGTCGATATTTTAAATCCTCTCTAATTCAGCCAACATCAGATATTTTGCCACCCAAATACCAAAACTTATTTCTACCTTAAGTGTCTGGCGTCCTAATCTAATCTCTCCAACATTATGTAATTTAATTCGACTACCCTTCGTTAGCTTCGTATTGCTTTCGTTGATTTCCATCTTATATCCTCCTCTCAAGACACTGCCCACTCCATTCAACTGCTCTTCCAAGTCCTTTGCTGTCTGACAGAATCACAATATCATCGCAAACCTCTGAGTTTTTATTTTTTCACCTTGGGCTCTAATTCCTAGCCCAAGTTTTTCTTTGCTTTGCTTCACTGCTTGCTCAATACACAGATTAACATTGGGAGTAGGTTACAACGTGTCTCACTTCGTTCTCAACTACTGCTTCTCTTTCATGCCTCTCAACACATATGACCGCCGTCTGTTTGCTGTAGAAGTTGTAAATAGTCTTCCACTCCCTGTATTTTACACCTGCAACCTTCAGAATTTAAAAGAGAGTATTCCGGTCGACATTGTCAAATGCATTTTCCATCTTTTTTGTCATCAGTCTTATGGCTGGTTTTATGCGGCCCGCCACGAATTCCTCTCCTGTGCCAACCTCTTCATCTCAGAGTAGCACTTGCAACCTACGTCCTCAATTATTTGCTGGATGTATTCCAATCTCTGTCTTCCTCTACAGTTTTGCCCTCTACAGCTCCCTCTAGTAACATGGAAGTCATTCCCTCATTTCTTAACAGGTGTCCTATCATCCTCCATTTCAGTGTTTTGCACATGTTGCTTTCCTCTCCGATTCTGCGGAGAACCTCATTCCTTACCTTACCAGTCCACCTAATTATCAACATTCGTATGTAGCACCACATCTCAAATCCTTCGATTCTCTTCTGTTCCGGTTTTCCCACAGTCCATATTTCACTGCCATACAGTGCTGTACACCAGACTTACATTCTGAGAACTTTCGTCCTCAAATTAAAGGCGACATTTGATACTATTATAGTAAACTTCTCTTGGCCAGGAATGTCCTTTTTGCCATTGCTAAACTGCTTTTGATGTCCTCCTTACTCAGTCCATGATTGGTTATTTTACTGCCTAGGTAGCAGAATTCCTTAACTTCATCTCCTTTGTGACCATCAATCGTGATGTTAAGTTTCTCGTTGTTCTCATTTCTACTACTTGTCATTAGTTTCTTCTTTCATCGATGTACTCTCAGCCCATACTCTGTACTCGTTAGATTGTTCATTCCGTTCAGCAGATCACGTAATTCTTCTTCACTTTCGCTCGGGACAGCAATGTCATCAGCGCATCGTATCATTGATATCCTTTCACCTTGAATTTGAATTCCACTCCTGAACCCTTCTTCTATTTCCATCATTGCTTCCTCGATGTGCAGATTGAACTGTATTACACCCTTTTTAATACGAGCACTTCGTTCATGGTCGTCCACTCTTTTTATTCCCTCTTGGCTGTTGTACATATCCTATATTGCTCGTCCCTCCCCATAGCTTACCCCTATTTTTTCCAGAATTTCGAACATCATGCACCAGTTTAAGTTGACGAACACTTCTTCCAGGTTGACGAATCCTATGAACGTGTCTTGATTTTTCTTTAGTCTTGCTTCCATTATTAACCGCAAAGTCAGAATTGTCTCTCTCGTGCCTTTACCTTTCCTAAAGCCAAACTGATCGTCATCTAGCGCATCCTCAATTTTCTTCCCATTTTTCTGTATATTATTCTTTAAGCAACTTGGATGCATAAGCTATTAAGCTTATTGTGCGATAATTCGCGCACTTGTCACCTCCTGCAGTCTTCGGAATTGTGTGGATGATGCTTTCCCGAAAGTCAGATGGTATGTCGCCATACTCATACATTCTACACACCAACGTGAATAGTCGTTTTGTTGCCACTTCCAATAATGATTTTAGAAATTCTGATGGAATATTTTCTATCCCTTCTGCCTTATTTAAGTCCTATAAAGCTCTTTTAAATTCAGGTTCTAATACTGGATCCCCTATCTCATCTATATCGACTCGTGTTTCTTCTATCACATCAGACAGATCTTCCTGTTGATAGAGGATTTCAATGTATTCTTTCCACCTATCCGTTCTCTCCTCTGCATTTAACAATAGAATTGCCGTTGCACTCTTAATATTATAATATTGATTTTAATGCCACCGAAGGTTGTTTTGATTTTCCTGTATGCTGACTGTGTCTTTCCGACAATCATTTATTTTTCGATGTCTTCACATTTTTCTCAGAGCCATTTCGTCTTAGCTTCCCTGCACTTCGTATTTATTTCATTCTTCAGAGACATGTATTTCTGTATTCCTGAGTTTCCCGGAACATTTTTGTAAGCCCTCATTTCATGGATCAATTGAAGTATTTATTCTGTTACCCACTGTTTCTTCACAGTTACCTTCTTTGTAGCTGTGTCTTCCCTCCCATCTTCTGTGACGGCCCTTTTTGGAGATGTCCATTCCTCTTTGGCTGTACTGCGTATTGAGGTATTCCTTATTGCTATATCTATATCCTTAGAGAACTTCAACGGTATCTCGTCATTCACTTCCGTATCTCACTTTTTGCGTATTGGTTGTTCCTGACTAACGTCTTAAAACTTCAGCCTACTCTTCCTCGATACTATATTATGATCTGAGTCTATATCTGCTCCTGGGTACACCTTACGATCCAGTATCAGATTTCGGAGTCTGACTGACGATGATGTAATGTAACTGAAATCTTCCCGTATCACCTGGCCTTTTATAAGTATACCTCCTTCTCTTGTGATTCTTGAACAGAGTATTCGCTAGTACTAGCTGGAACTTTTTACATAACTTAATTAGTCTTTCTCTCTCTCATTCTTTGTACCAAGCCCATATTCTGTTGTAACCTTTCCTTCTACTCCTTCTCCTACAACTGCATTCCAGTCCCCCATGGCTACTGGATTTTCATCTCCCTGTACACACTGTGTTAGCCTTTCAGTGTCCTTATACATTTTCTCTGTCTCTTCACCTTCAGATTGCGACGTCGGCATGTATACCTGAACTAACGTTCTCGTTGTTGGTTTGAAGCCGATTCTGATAAGAACAACTCTGTCACCGAACTGTTCACAGTAACACACTCTCTGCCCTACTTTCCTATTCACAACAAATCCTACTCCCGTTACACCATTTTCTGATGGTGTTGATATTACCCTGTACTGATCTAACTAGAAATCCTTGCCATCTTTTCGCTTTACTTCACTGAACCCTACTATATAAATGCTATTTGGTCTAAAGTCATACTTTCTGATCGTATATTAATTGATGTTGTAATAAAGTTAACTACACCAAGAATTGATGGTACACCTGCCAAGTGTAGTGAAAAAATGGCTAGATCTACAGATGCACCTTGAGGCTTTGCATTTTCCTTTTCAGATTTTCTAGTATCCCTATCACGCTCACGATACTGACGTTCCACGCCCCGATACGTAGAACGTTGCCCTTTAGTTGGTTATTTAGTCTTTTCCTTATGATCACTTCCCTCTTGGCAATCCTCTTCCAGCGACCCAACTGGGCGGACTATTCCAGAACGTTTTGCGAATGGAGAGATTATCGTGACTCTTTTTTCAGTTGCAGGCCTCATGTCCAGTGGATACACGTCATGTGTATTTAATGCAGTGGTTTCCATTGCGTTCTGAATCCTCATGCCATTGATCATTTCTGATTCTTCAGCCTTTAGGGGCAGTATCCCACCCGCAACGACAGGATTGCGGCCTGGACCTCTGTCCGCTCCTCCGTCCAGTTTGAGAAGGGCTTTCGCAGAATATGGATGACTTCTTACACCGGAAGTTTTCGGCCACCAATGCTGATTATTAATCAGCTGTGAACCCGGGACAGACGACGTTTTGATTACTGCACAATCACGCTACCTCAAGATCACTAGTATTCTTTACAGAACAAGAAAAGGAAAGTGGTAGAAACCGACCTCGGTAAACATCAGTTTGGACTTCGGTGAAATGTAGGAACACGAGAGGCAATACTGGCTCTACGGCTTATCTCAGAAGATGTTTTAAAAAACGGCAAACCTAAGTTTATAGCTCCCGTGGTCTAGAAACAAAATAGTTGTAAGTGTCTATGCAGACGATATAGGGGTCATCATAAGGAATAATGAAGAGGTAACCATGCGAGCAACAGTGTCTGATACGTACTGTAGAGCATCTGGTGCCAATGCTAACGAAAAAAAGGTAAGATGTTGAATCTCAGAGGTTTTGATAATATCAACGTCGAATGGGCAAAATTATTCCGACAACATAAAGCAGTTGGGATCACCCTGACAGCATGTCCTGGCCGTTGACGTAAATTCAGGCAGTGTACTTTTCTCATCGCGTTGTCGCCGTCCAGCACGGTGTGTAGTTTGACAGCACAATGTATAATTGGTTGTGGGCCCCAGTACCTTCTACGTTGTTCCGTTGAACTCCCTGTTATGTGCTAAACGGGTGTAGCGGAAGTTATCCTGTCGCTTGGTCCGTTGACGGTCTGTCGGTTGGCTTGTCGTCGGGTCGAGAATGGTTTGGCCGAGTGCCTGTCTCGCCTAACCGAGCGTTAGTGTTTGAATTACCTCGGAAACTTCTGAGCGCCGTTTGGTATACTGCCTTTTCTTATTTCTTGTTGTTGTTTGTATTTGTATGGCTTCTAGCCCATTTTTAAATTAAGGTTCTTTTGCCCTTAAGGCATAAGATTGTTTGGACCTTCAGCCTAATTTAAAGAACTGTTTTAAGTAAGGCCTTTGGCTTTTTAAAATTTTAATTTAGTTGAGTCTTAAGTGATGGGCCTTCAGCTGATTTTGAATTAAAGTTGTTTTGTTCTTAAGGTGTCAGATTGCTTGGTCCTTCCGAATAATTAAAGAACTGTTTTAAGGTAAGGCCTTTGGCCTTTTAAAAATTTATTTTGGTTTGAGTCTTAGGTGATGGGCCTTCAGCGGAATTTTAAATTACGATTCTTTTCTTTTAAGCTGTCAGATTGTTTGGGCCTTCAGTCTAATTAAAAGAACTGATTTAAGATAAGACCTTCTGCCCTTTAAATTTCTGATTTTGATCTGAGTCTTAAGTTATTGGCTTTCAACAGATTTTAAAGTGGTCTTGCCCTTCAGGCATGAGATTGTATGGCGTATTCAGCCGGTTATTAAGTTCCAAAAATTAATGCTTTTTTTGAAAAAAAAATTTTTCTTGGCTATTGTAATGTTTCGTCAAATAAATAAAGTTGTATGTTCCAGTGTAACTGCCAGCCACTTATTTTTGCCTCTTTTGACATTTTAAACTACCTGTCCTGTCCTGCGGGTTTAGGGTCAAGCATTTTATGGTAATGAAACATGGACTGTGGGAAAACAGGAACCGAAGAGGAATTTGAGATGTGGTGCTACACAAGAATGTTGGAAACTGTAAGGTAAGGAATGAGGAGGTTCTGCGTAGAATTGGAGAGGAAAGAAATATGTGGAAAACACTGACAACGAGAAGGGATAGGATGATAGGCCATCTGTTAAGACACCAGGAAATGACTTGCATGGTATTAGAGGGAACTGTAGAGGCCGAAATCTGTAGAGTAAGACAGAGATTGTATTACATCCAGCAAATAACTGAGGACGTAGGTTTCAGATGCTGCTGTGAGATGAAGGGGTTGTCACATGAGAGAAATTCTTGGCAGGCCCCGTGAAACCAGTACGTAGGTATTAGTATTTTGCAACCCTGACTTATTAAAATTAACACAACGTTAACTCTCATGTGTTAATTTCACGTACAAAGCTGTATATTTACCTACTAAAATGTACTTTAAAAAACGTCAATGATTAGCTGGACTATTATATCTATGGATGCAGCGAATATTATCGAGAGGTTAGTTACTGTTTATGTTTATGAGCAGGCAACTTCACTGTATACTAAGATAAACAGGTGCTGCAGAGATGTAACAACAACCAAAGAAAATAAATTGCTCCTAACCTTTCCTATCCTACCGGACATTAAGTCCAAAGATAAAAAAAAGTCACCTGCTTGTAACAGTAATTTCTTTGACCAAGACAATTTGACACTTAGCCAACTGTTATTCAAAATGGTTCAAATGGCTCTGAGCACTATGGGACTTAACTTCTGAGGTCATCAGTCCCCTAGAACTTAGAACGACTTAAACCTAACTAACCTAAGGACGTCACACACATCCATGCTCGAGGCAGGATTCGAGCTTGCGACCGTAACGGTCGCGCTGTTCCAGACTGTAGCGCCTAGAAGCGCTCGGCCACTCCCGCCGGCCAACTGTCATTCAGTCAAGATGATATACTCAGTAATGAAACGAAGCAGTAGGCTCTGCCAGAAATATCGACTCTTAGACAATGGGTTATAGTGTATTTCAATTCGACAGTATTTATAACACTTGTAAGTAAGCATTACAGATATGGATTCTTATACGGTTGTATCACTTGTTGTGTATTTCACTGTTATTATCTAATCTGCTCTCAGAAAACACTTGATAATGGCACTTTGAAGCCGAATGATTGTGTAAGTGTAAATGTAACACTATAAATAAACAACAGTCTAATGGCGGTACTGACTTTAAAGAAACATACTAGAGCGTTGGTTGTAAACAATAGGAAGCAACAAAGAAAATGTGCATGAAAAGTCTCTTCTAGGCATGTTGACAAACGGATTGGTGTACACAAGCCGCGCTGTTCGATTCACGATAGGAGACACGGACCTGTCTATTGAGCACATCGGAGAACGCAGTTTTACTTATATTTACGTTACACAGGATTTGAAAAGTATGTTGAGAGAAAAGAAAAGTTGTGCAAAACTTGAGGGTTAGGGAGAACTTCTTTTAAGTAGTTTAGAACCCTTGGTTTAGATATTAGAACCTAGGAGAAACTGTCACTAAAATGGTAAGCGTGAAATTGTGAAACGAATAAAATGCTCTGCGTACCGCAAGTAAAACCAATATATCATGCCGTTGTGCTGATACCGTGTTGGATTGCACTTATAGTAGTGTGCAAGCAAGAAAAGTGCTCCGTGATGGAGTCTGCGCAAAGAGGATAAAGAATACTTTCCCACCTCGCTAGTGTGCTGTCTATCTCTGCCCGCACCGTACGCTCCACCCCTTCCCTACACTGTTAAGTGGCAATACTAGTGTGAGCGCTACACCGCGCCTTTGTTTCCGCTTCCGACTCTGCATATGGTACATTTACATGTGACACTTTTCACCGGAAGCACAATGAAATGCAAAATTTGGGCACGAAAGTAACTTCCGCATGACGTTTCACTGCCAAGTGCCATAGCTCGATGAAACTTAGACCATACTTAGAAGGAATTGTCACTGTGCGATATAGAAGGTAAGAGGAAGAAATACTCAATGAGACGAACAGAAACGACCCTTTTTTTCAAGGACCATAACTATACTGATATCACCGCAATTCATTATGGTACCATGGACATTACATCAAGCGGGACATGGCTCTTAACTTGTGTGATCACCAAGGATGGCAGTACATGCTGTACAACGTGATCGCAAACTGGCCACATGGTTGGTGATTTCTTGTTGTATGGCGTCCCATCCCCCCACCAGCACACTTCACAATTGCTGGATGATCGTTGGTACATGTGGAAGTCTGTAATACATCTGCCCAGCGCATCTTGCTCCGCGGGATTTAAGTCGTTGGAATTTGTAGGCAAGTTCATTCACTGAATATCCTCTCATTTCAGGAACTCCTCCTGCGCTCTTAGATGCGTTCTCATGCATAAAAGTAAAGCCGTTATCAATGCACCCCTGAAAAAAATGCACGTGGGGAGGCAGTACAGTGTCACAATAACTCTGATCGGTGTTTGTACCGAATCCAAACATTTGGGCGTAAGTACACCTATGCGACATTATGCCTTCTTACACCGTAACACCTGGAACACTGAAATGATCTAGTTCGACAGTATTCCTGGAAGCGTTACGTGTTCTCCCTTTTCGTCACATGACAGGACGTCCAGAATTGTTGAACAAGATCGTCTTGGTAGTCGGGGTGTTACGGAGTCTGAAGGCTTGCTGTAACATGACCGTAGTGGCCTCCAAATTTTCGAACACGGTACACACACCGGTCAATGTTATTGTGAATTTGTGCTGTTTCCCCAGGCGCTTCTTTTCTGGTCGCACTCGTACTTCATTTAATATTTAGGTATGACAATGCACAACCATATCGAACAATGCAGCTAGAAGAGCTCTTGGAACGAAATGGGATTCAGCGAATGAAATGACTTGCCCGTCTGTGGCAGCATCCACCTACAGACATCGATCTTCACCCACCTGCGTCTGGTGCGATTGCCCCCATTTCTGCGTCTGACGCTACCTGTAGGCACACCTGTGACAGTGGCCACTGAGATGTCTGTCGATGCTGAAGATAGACGCTCTGGAGGTGTACAGGACGATGGAGCCCCCATGGTGACGTCAGCTGCCCCCTTGACACAGCGATGAGCCCTTCCATGAGGACCTAACGGGGGGGCTTCCCTTGCTTCCTCCATGTTTGTATCGGGTGCTCTCCTGGCGGTTTCAGCTTTATAAAACTCTTCCATATCATCAATGTCAATACCATTCGCATGTGCCATAAACTGGAATTATTCCTAGACATGCTATATGCTCTAGACGTTGATGTTGCCCTCCTTCAACTGATGCAATTTGCAACTTTCTTGGCCCCCGTGGCTTTGCAGCACTTGTCTCCCATGTTTCCTCTGCTGATATTGGGGTGGTGATCCTATTGTGTGACGATATCATCGCTGATGCAATTGCCTGTCTACAGGTGAGGCTCTCATGTTTGGTGTTGTCAGGGTCATCAAAGTCTATGCGCTAAGTGGTGCGGCTCACCGCCGTACTAATTCCACTTTCTTTTCTAAGGGGGCCATGCATCCATTCCTGAGTCAGCAGGATCCCTTGATCACGAGAGGTAACGCTCGTTAAACCCAGGCGCCCAAAAACCGTCTGCCGCATCACTCTCCATGCGTGTCACTATCTGCAATTGAGCTGCACTTGAACTGTTGGGAGAGTGTTCATGGTGACCGTCCTGGGTTTATGCATTTCGCTAGCCATTCTTCTTGTCGCCTCAGTCATGTTTATATCTACCACAGGCTTCTGAAGTCCGGCCCATTGATTTCTCTGACCATGGCGAATATATCAGTGTCGTCAGTCCCTGTGGCCGAAGGGTGTGGCGCAGTTGGGGACAATTGAAGGTGACATGATCCATCTTTCATCACCTGACTGTCGGCAGCTCCTTGAGACCACTTGGACAGCCTTTCGTTCACGCAGTCATACAGATCAGTCTGTCCAGTTATGGTGGGTCCTCTGCACAAAGCCTGCCCATTGCAAGGACTTGATTGGTTATGGAACGGAGGTCACAGTGTGCCTATGATGAACCCAGTTAAGAGCGTCAGGTGGTGGAAAATGATGTGAAGACACAGCTCACTGCCCACTCTCGATCTCACCCTGAAGGAGCTATGGTCACACACACACGGCGTTAGCGCAAGAGTAGCCATCTATGTGCCACTTGTTAGCAGAATAGCTGCACTGGTGGAGAAGTTTGATTAATATTCTTATCACTAACGATGGCTGGTAATTAGATACCCAATGCTATACAGGGTCTACCACCTATGCACAGTATTTTACCCAGACAACATTACAGTGCCTCCCCAGTCACTTTTAGCTCGGTTCCTGGGATCTGTTTGTTGACGTCGTCAACGACGAAGTTATCCAGGCAGGTTCTACAAACATGTCGCCAGGCCGTGACGGCCTCCCAGTTTTATTGGACATTTAGTCCTCTTCTGGCACCGGTGTATAAGGATCTTATGTCCAGATCCAAGACGGCTCCCTCGACGGTCTCCTTATTCTCATCTACTTGCCTTGTGGTACATCACGGATATGCAGTAATCGCCCATTGACGTTGCTCAACTGTGAAACGAAGATCTGTACCTGGCTATTTGCTGCATGGCTTAAACAGGTGGCCTGGTACGTAGTTTCCCCTTAACAAACCTCTTGATGGAAAGTGTCAATAACATCTGCATTGCCCGCCTTTTCTGTCAGAGCACAGTCACTATTATCTACACTCATTGTGGCCGCTCTTGACTTAAGCCAGGCGTTTGACAGAGACGATCACTACGTGGGTGCTCTGCAACGTGGGACACCCTGATAGTATCATCGACGTCATAATAAGCTTCCTTCGCGGAGCGGTGACCCATGTACTCTGCAATGGTCATCTCACTCCTACCATATTGATCCGTCGTTCAGTGCATCAAGGCACATACTCTCTGCATCATTGTATGCTTTCGCTACGGTACTGTTGCTCTGCGGCCTCTGTCAACGCCTGTCTCTTGGTGGCTATTTATGTTGCTGCACTGCTTATATGGACGATCTCGTTCTTCATAGTGGTGCTAAGGTCAAGGAATCGTTGGCACGAGTTATAACCTACAGCGCAGCTTCTGGTAGCTGCCTTAATGTCTGCAAATCGAGCGCTATGGTTATGGCTGCAGGGCTACCTGAGAACTAGGTTTTATCATGTCCTTGACAGAGCGACAGCCTTTTTCGTCAGCTCTAAAATGATACTGTGGCGCTGTTGTTAGGAGAGCCTTCGCAGCCTGTTACTGGTGGTTCTTACACAAAACTCACGCTCAGCCCGTATTCAGCTTTCGGACGTCCCCTCGCTCACTTTTCACGTCATTCCTTCTTCGCCAAATTGAGCTATTTTTGAATACATTATGGGAGTGACAGTGATCAATGTGTTACAAATATTTACTATCAGAAACAGTCTTGATCAGAATTTATTTATTACGGTGACCGGTTCCGACCACTACTGTGGTCATCTTCAGAGCTACAAGTCGTATACAAAGCTTTAATTAGAGGGCTACATACATTAAAGAAAATATATAAAGTTATAAAGCTATAAAACGATGAATTACCAATGAGTAAGAACCTCCTTCTGCTGGAGAATCACTACTGTAGAAACAAGTGCACGTCTTACTATATATAATGGAGGCTCCACCCACTTCTGACGGAATGATGTCATTACTAACCAATGGGTTATAGGTCGAATAACAATGTAAAATTTCTTAGTTAAAAGAACATTGTCAAGAAATAAAAATAAACACACACTAAACTTAGCTTATTTAACAGCTATTGTCAATTAAGAAGCGTTAAAAATATTTAAACATGTAGGATAAATGAACTTCTCCGGCCGCGGTGGCCGAGCGGTTCTAGGCGCTACAGTCTGGAACCGCGAGAGCGCTACGGTCGCAGGTTCGAATTCTGCCTCGGGCATGGATGTGTGTGATGTCCTTAAGTTGGTTAGTTTTGAGTAGTTCTAAGTTCTAGGGGACTGATGATCTCAGAAGTTAAGTCCCATAGTGCTCAGAGCCATTTGAACCATAAATGAAATTCGTTTTGACAGTAAATGGGTTGCCCTCTCAAGGCCTGTTAGTGAAGCATTTGGAACCATTGGTTACCATGGTGAAGTTGGACGCCGTTCCAAAGATAAGGCAGCAGGCTTCTTTCCACTGAAGTTGTTGTATAGTTGATAGTCAAACTAGTGGTTGCCATGGTGAGGATAAACTCCAGTGCAAAGATGTGGCAGCAGGCTTCTTTCTAACAATGTTGTTGCGAAAGTGGAATGGCAAAGACTGTCACGTCAGACGATGTACTATTGAGTAGCAACATGTCTTTATTGGAACGATTTTCAATGAGTAGGCTGCAATAATCTTTAGCTGACATGTATAGTACATGTTGCACAGATATGATTTACTGGTGTAATAAGAGACTTTCATTTACATAGATTACATAATAATTCTTACAGATCAATACTAAGACAAAAAAAATCGATAGGGCGCGATAGTTGTGCATATTTATGAAATATTGTCTATGAAGTTCGTATGTAGATTCCAAATGTTTTTTTAATGATATATGACATTTTTCAAAAAGGCATTGCTATTATTTATGTAGCATGCCAGTCTTATAAACAAATAAAAGTAATGAAAACAGAAGGAATTTAGAATTATAATGCTATGAGTCGTAGTGTCAAAAATAAAGGAATCAGTCTAAAAGCATATAAGCAAACATTCTAAAAACAAAGTCAGTCATAAAATAATGTTTGGTGAAATAAAATTACAAAGTAAAGGTAATATATTTCCTAAAAGTCTTAATAATTTTAAAAACGAAGGACAAAAGAGTGAACACTCTAAAGCAGATCATCGAAAAGCTCAAAGAAATGTTTGTCTTTGAATTGAAGTTGTTCGTTTAAAACAGATAACGGAAAAGATTTCAATTTCTTCTAAAGTATTTAGCAGTAGTCCTTTTGGCACAGTATGTAATATTTTCAAATTGTTAGAAATGCAACCCTCAGAATGATTGTATCCATGAAGATGTTGACCAAATATTGATTTGGTACGTGCAGTACAAGTAGGATGTTCCTTAAAACGTTTTAGAAAGTTAAGGCCAGTTTGGCAAATATACTGTTTCTCACAGTCATTACATAGTATTTTGTAAACGCCTGACTTTTGGTATATACTTGATTCCCCAATTGTGTGTTTCAGTTTCATCTGTAGTGGGTTATTGGTTTTGAATGCTATTTTCACGCTTGTATTCTTAAATAATTTATTTATTTTATATGAAATAGGTCCCAAGTATGTCATTTTTGTAAATCTCTTCTTGGAATTTATAACAGCATCAACTGTTTCCCTTAATTTATCAGGTTTGTCACCCTCACCCTCCTACGAACAATGACTTCGAAATCTAGACAAACCCGTGTCTAGGTAAGTTTTTGGTCCACCGACTGTGGTTGTGTATTTCGTAGACTTTCTGCAGTAGCACGTGAAGGCTGTAGCATGAATATAGGGATGATTGAAAAAATATGTTTATCCAGAAAGGGATTATGTGGAAAAATAAACGCATTGTTAGAATAAAAATGTTGTCTCACACCAGCAAGCCGAAACAATTTTACTTTGCCATCATATCTGGTCGTGGAAAGAGACACACAACTGAAAACTGTTGTAAATGTTACTGGTATGTCGAGAGTAAAATAATGGAGTAAAACAATGATAAAATTTCTGTTTAAATTGCTAGTGAGTTATAGTTTTAACAAATTTTAACAGGGGATCCACCATTACTATGAGAAGATATTTTTCATTTATTTAGCTGGCGTGATAGACAAATGCCTATACGTTTCATTAAAACTACGTAAGTACAAAATGTAGCAGTGCTGTTCTGAAACTGATTTAAGTGTGAACAATGCATTTACATACTCATTCAATACACAGATACTGCTAACACAGCATTATTGATCATCGGAATGTACAGTTAACTGCTAAATGAATGTGTGGGCAGTTGGTACATTTGTGTGCAGATGCAGATAGAATATTCAGAGTTATTGTTTTACACCGATAACTTGAAATTAGCATTTAGGCAGATGTCTGCTTATTGTATGAGATGTATAGACTTCTGGCCACTAACAACAACCAAAGAAACTGAAACTCATGCCGGTAAGTTCTATTGCTACAAGAGGTTGTTGTGCGATGCAGCAGATGAGCGTATACGTACTGACCGAAAGAAACGCTTCCCTGTTGATCGGGTAGATGTATCCGGCTGTGAGAATGAGCGGTTTCTGGGCGCGGCTGACGAGGATCTTCAGGGCGTGCTTGAAGCGTGCACTTGCGTCCATCCACGAACAGCCGTATGCAGCCGTCGAAACCACCTCCGCCTATTGACAACGGAAAAATGAAAATTGTATATCCCGTATCTTGTTTTTCTTCTCCGGCTTAAGAGACTAATTTTCTTCCAGCAGATGGTTATCCAAATAATCAGTGTACTTCAGTGACAAAAATATTACATCGTCTGCGAAGCCTAAGTTAATAGAAACAAGGGAATGTGAGCAATAAGCACTTGCACGCTCGTTACTTCGTTAGCCACTAAAATGTTTCATTCATCGGACAATAGCAGACGCCGAGTAGTGAACGTAATCAACTCTGGAGGTATTGAGTGTGATTCTCTCTTCAGGGTGAATATGTGTCATAAGTGATACACTTATATTGAAGTGATTTTTATTTAGGAAAGGTCACTATTCGCGTCCATGTGTAGGGGAGAGACGGGCAAAATGGCCATTGGGGTCTGGGGGCTATAGGGTGTTGGCATGCTATGGGAAATGATTTAACTTATTCTCCTTTGAGGATCGAGTCAGCCCGTGAAGTCTAACCTCTCTTTAAAATGTTGTATTTGTGGGAATCCACAGCCTCCAGATGCTTAATAAACTTAAACTTGGTCCGCATAGGCTGTAATGCTATGTTTTTTTAATTGTGCGATTAGCTAATTTCGACAAAGCGTCATTGTCAAGCACATTCTTAACATCTGCATTTCGCCAGTATTTGAAAATGACATGAAATACAGATGTTACAAATATGCCTGACAATGACGCTTTGTCGAATTCTGCCAATCGCACGATTAAATAGATTTTTCGTTACAGCCTACTACGGACCATGTTTACGTTTATCCAACCTGTCTGCTATGCTGCTCCTTTTTAGCTGTCCGGATGGAATGTAAGTGGTCAGTTGGTGTATTTATTGTGGAGAGGGAAAGTCACGTACATCTTTTTAATGAAATTGAGTTGAAAGTGTCACATCTGGACTCCAGAATTCTTCTTTAGTTAATGAACTTCTGGTAATGGTAGGCAGCTTCTGTGTAACGGCGCCAATCCTGGAAAAGTGGCCATCTCGATGGCGGCTTCTGGCCACCTTGTACAGGGAGGCAAACGTAACAGCAGTGGTCGTAAGAACTGCTGTACGTACATTAAGTACTTACAACAGTGACATACGAAAAAACAAGTAAGAAGAAGGAGAAACGGAAAGCAATCAAAGTGAACAAAGGCCCTCTTAAGACGAGTGCGAAGGGCTGTTTTTGACGACGATGATGCAGACAATGAGTGCTCGTATTGCAAAGAAAAATTTTCAGATCCAAGGACAGAAGAGCCGTGGATTTAATGCCAACTCTGCTCGCTCAGTGCCCACGAACTCTGCACAGCAATTGAGGAACACAGTTTGACATTTATTTGTGAAAAGCGGAAATATTTTAACTCGAATCATATTTTAGAATAAAATGTATTTGGTTCTTTGTTAAAATAGTTTTTTATCTCTTGTTTTTAGGTTTAATATTAAGCGGCCACTTTCCTCGCTCGTGTCAGGCAAAGTGGCCACTTTACCACTTTGTAAAAATGGAATTTCTTAAAGTACTTAATTTTATCCTAAGGTAATGAAGCTGTTTGATATTATACTTCAATAAGATCAGATTGTAATCACTTATTTCTGTGTATTACCTACTAACGTCATTCACTTTAAAAAAATGTGACTACCTTAGACTGGCCACTTTCCCTGTGCTCCTCTACTAGAACAATAAATTTGTTTTGAAGATTTTACTTTGTGAAAACACCAATTCTTCTTTTTCTCTCGTCATTCATACATGTTTTGATGATATAATACAGTTCTCAGGCGGTTTTCCTATATTTTACTGTCAGACGCCAAGTAAATGTTGATGAGAATTCATTTTTATGCTCATCCAATTTATTCTGTTGCTGACTGTTTACAAAAAGGAAAAAAGTCAATTGTTTTGCTTCTAGAGAATTAGGTCTGACAAAGTGTGAAATAATTTTAGCTCGAAACTATCTGTGTGATTTGTTTGAACCAGATATATCCAAAAACAAACCAGTACTATTTATTCAGGCCTTACAATTACTATTATATTTATAATTCTAGGTAGGTAACTCAGCGATTCGTGAGCAGAGTTGTAGTAGGAAAAACTTGTTATTGCATCAGCTTAATCGCATTTCTCATACTATAATTATCTTAACATTTGTTTCTTGGGCTAGTAGCTGGGTTACGAAATTACTACGTTTTGTCATGTGTGAAATTTATCAATAAAATTTAAAGCGAAATGTATCAGTTCCCAACTATATATTACCATTCAGAACACACAAAGTACTCATGTTGAGTATGTATAACTGAATAAAACGTATTCCGTAGTGAAAAATGTGATTCCACTCAGGTTTCTATCTGGCGGGGTTCTGTGCAATATCTGTATTAGTATCACCATCACTTTTGTTGAAGAGCTAGTCACTACATGATAAACGAACAGTTATAGGGGGAGTATGTGGGAAGTTTAACAGAGAAGAGAAGGAAAAAGTGAAAGTAAATAGTAATAGGAAGCAATTTAATGTAGCATTGTTCTCACCTGTTCTGTTACATGGTGAGCAGCCCAACAATAGAGATACACCTGACCTCCAGGAATGGGAAGAAAAGAGACGCATCTAATAACTGCCGTGATGTCAGCGCTCTGTAGAAGGAAATCACGAAAATTCAGAATCAGACACAAATTGTTTAGTATTGTTAGCTACCATATCTATCATACTCAACTGTGTGTTCACTCAAAAAAGTGAATCGGTAGTAAGTGTAAGCACACAATGAAAGAGCCCAAGCTGCCAGAAAAAAGCCAACAGTTAGTACGGTAACTGTAAGGCAGAGATCGTCATCATGCAGAAGGTCCCACATAAGCTGAATACTATTAACGTAAAGTATTTGTCGCAGTATACCAAAAATAAATTTTCGTAAGTGGTAGTAAGAAATCAAGTCATAATTTTATTCTACAGTAATAAGGAGCTATTTTTATGTTTTGAAAGTTTAATAAGATACAGGTAGGTAAACTTCAGCGATATTTCATAACTCTTGAAAAGCAGACGAAAGGAATCTGTCGCCAGTTAATGATGGTGAAAATAGTCTCGCTGAAATAACTTTGTAATGTGCGCTAACACCCAATTCTTCATGTGACATACAGTGAGGTAGCCAAAACCCGTGCGCTCATGGCAGCCTACAGAGATGCAAAAGTGGATTCAACAAGGAGATGACATTGGGCCACACTCTCCTAGTTTGAGGTTCTACAGATACCGTAGGCATCGTATAGTCCGCTCACGCGACAACCCATATATACACATTTCACTGCTTTCACAGACAGGCAAACTTGCTCCGAAGCTGTTCGTAGTCATTCAAGAGCCTCTTTCTTTGAATTATTATATATACCTGTCAATATTCACAGCACTGAATTTAATCATCCGTTCTCACTACCCAGGTAAAATAACCAAAGAATATTTCTACAAGAAGCGATTGTGGAATAAATCAGTGGAAAGGAACTTCTGCTAATGGTAGAATCTTACGAGCTCCACAAAGAAGCCAGTTTTATCTGTAACCTGTACGTGCAAAAGAACGCATCAGAAGACGAAATCACAGTTAAATTCAATTCCAGCAAACGCAAGTTCGCCGGCCAGTGTGGCCGAGCGGTTAAAGGCGCTACAGTCTGGAACCGCACGACCGCTACGGTCGCAGGTTCGAATCCTGCCTCGGGCATGGATGTGTGTGGTGTCCTTAGGTTAGTTTGGTTTAAGTAGTTCTAAGTTCTAGGGGACTTACGACCACAGCAGTTGAGTCCCATAGTGCTCAGAGCCATTTTTTTGAAACGCAAGTTCTATCTGCCAATCGCCCGATTTCACGTCTTCTGAATGTACAAGCGTAAGACTCGTAAAATCTCCGATGCTTCTCCGGATTCTTCGCAAGAGATTAATCTGCTACAAGGAAAGATCTTCGTAACCTGCAGCTCTTATATACAATTAGTTGCGGTTTCCACGTCACTATAATTCTCATCGTTATTGCTGTATAATGGCTAAACTCGTTGATAAACCCAGACCCTTTGAAGCTTTGACACACATCTGCTTCTGACACTAGCTTGCAGTTTGCAATCTACACGTTGCACACTGTGAAACCTTTGTGTCTGAATGAACGACGCTGTGCACATGCGATGGCGTTTCTATTGACTCCTGAACGTTATGTACTTATTACTACTGTTATTATTTCGTTTATTATTAGTACCATTATTTTTATTATGCTTAATATAATAATTATAGTTGTTATTATGACTATTACTGATCCTGCATGTTGTCCTCCAATTGTTCGTTTATTCTTAAGTTCCAATTTTTTTATAGTTATTCTATGAAACTAAAAATGTACTCTATAGGTTTGCTACTTTCAAATAAACAAAGACAAAGCGGACTGCCAATTGAACATTGCTATAAACTCTGAAGAGTCCTATTGCATGTTAATAACATGTTGTCTTATGTAAAAGTTTCACACATATTGCAATACAAAATCTGACATGACTAGAGCTCGAACCCGGGACTCTAGATATGACAAAATAATGCTCTGCCGACTTACCCACAGTAACTCTACACGCGCGATACCCACAATTATGCTCTGTAGGTCAGGTGTCACTTATTGCTTAACATTTTCGCATGTTCTCCTGGACGACAGCACATAGCACAATCTCTATTGGAGTTTTGGTTGACACATTGTCGATATACAACTGTAAGACTGTTTGACATCTGGATGTTTGCATGTAAGTGTACAGCAATGGTGCTGATTGAAACATTATAGCTTTCTTATGCCATGGTTATTAGGTGATGAGGTAAGCCAACATTGTGCTTTATTTTTCTGGTCCAATTTGAAAAACTGTCACAGTAACTTTAAAAAATTTATATTACTTTAGTAGTACAGCTATGGCCATACAAATACACAGTTCAGTTCTCTGCCATTAGTCGATGCTCCGGTCACGTGGCACCGTCAACACCGTTCTGCCAGGAAATTCAAAAATCAGACCTTGAGGATGGTGGGAAACATAAAATTTGTGGTCTAGGGGATAGAGCGAAATTAATGGTGACATACAGTGGGAAATTTAGGATGGTGTGCTAGAAAGCAACACCTACGAATTTTAATCTGAAAATTCTGAAAGATTTTACATGAAACAAATATTGTTAACATTCTACACCTTCGTGCTTCATGTCTATATATCTACAGTCATCTGCCGCGAAGGTGCCAGTGTGTAATGTACCTATGTCGGCGCAAGAAACAGCGTGCTGTAATCGAGTTTAGAATTCGAAGAGTTTGTCCACATATGGAGAACCCTCTACTTAAGTATGACAATGCCAGACCACACACGAGTGCTTCAAAACATCAGTAAGAATCCGACACCTTGGGCTCAATGTCATTGATCGTCCACCATATAGTCTCGAGGTGGCTCCATCCAATTTTCATCTGTTTCCAAAACATAAAGAAGACCTTCGAGGACTTCACCTCTATAGAAAGGGTGACCACGTTGAGAAATAAATATGTAGGCATGAAAAACAAAGATATAGAATGTTAATAATGTTCTTCCTCTTTAAAAAGCTTTAAGAGATTTCACATAAAAAATTCTGAGGCATTTCTTTTCAGGAAGCCCTCATAAAAATGAGAATTTGCTAGTGGTGGCAAATTTAAAAATTAAATGCAGCAGATGGTGAGAAATTTAAAAATTAAACATGCCGGATAGCGGGGAAGTAAAAATTATAGGTGATGCACAGCAGCAAACTTAAAAAATGAGAGACAGCAATGGCAGGAAATATTATTGAGCCAATTACAATGCGAGGTGGTGCTGTCAGGAAAACTTTTAAAGACAAGAGAGCGCAGTACTTTTTTACAAAACCTGCCACATTCAGAAGTATCCAATTAAATCACAGTAATTTCCCACATCGATATTTACCAAAATATTTTGTAAGCACAAACACTACACACCACACACACACACACACACACACACACACACACACACACACACACACACAACATAGAAGCTTCTTCACTTGAATTATTGCAACGTTGAAAAGTATCTGTACGCTCTAAACTTCACGAAGAGATAAAAAATAGCGCTTTTGGGATTTTGTGGAACATGCAGGTAAAAAAATACAAAATTTCAGTTGCGAAAGATGGATAGTATTCATTCTTCTGTACATGACAAGAATATAGTCTCCATCAGGATATATGAGTCACCATCAGGATATATGAGTCACTGTTCCCAATATATGGCTGTAAATGAGGTGCCAGGTACTTTGATATTTCATACGTGGGAGAACTGACAGCCCTAACCACGGGTCTCAGAGATTAATTTCATGAATTTTGGGTAGACTATTAAACTTAGGACACAAAGCTTCTGTCGTCAATAAAGCTCTTTTTTCTTCTTTTTGAGAGGAAGTAGATGACTTCATCAAATTATTTGTTTTCCTCAGTACGCTGGCGGTAAAATTTTTCATACATTTTTTGCACTATCCTGACGTTAAAAGATTCAAAATTTTGCTTCGATAATCCTCTTTGTTCATAAGACCAGCAGCATTCCCCTGATCAGCAGAAATAATCACTATCTCTTCCCCCGCATTTATATCTCTAAGAGCCTTTCCAAAGGCTTACTGAGGCACAACAACTTGAAGTTTTCAGTCCGGATTGCATTTGCCGTTTCTTTGAGGAGAATACGTATAGATGCTTCTACATTCGTTGTAATATCTTCAACTGGTACTTTCGTCGGTTTTATAGCGTAGTTTTCTCGTTTTGCAAGGGCAGTCGTGAGATAACACTGTCCCTGACTTGGAAATAACAGTATCAGAAATCACTGTATTGTCTGCATTTTCTATATAAGTTTGTAACTTTTCGAACTTCTTCTTATATCTAAAATTTGTCATTTCTGTCACAGATTACATAGATCTAAACACAAGATAATCTGTTTTGTTCCATAGATCTGTCTGTACATTACGTTAAAAATAAATGCAGTTGCAGTAACTCACGGTCAAGACAATCCATCTCTAATCTTGTATAATGTATTCTTCCTCGAAGTAGTGCTGCTTCCGTATAATTATAAAGCCGATCAGCCCGGGCTGTCCTGAAAATCCTCTTCAGAATTAGGTATGGAAGACGATTCCCTACAACGCAACAAGAGAGTTAAAGTACAAATTAAATATGCTCTCTGCTTACGGAAAGATTCCAAAACCTGAATGATTTTGAGAAAAGCTCCCCGTGGAGTCCTCTGATGACAGAATAAAGGCTTTCACGACCAGATGAATTTATGCTGGTAAACCTTTCGTGCTATAAGGCCATGGCCTACGAAACTCTTCTGACTCTAACGTTTCGTCCAAAATAGCGCTGTACATCTTCAGAGGCGTTGATCCTTCGTTGACTGTTGCCGACTGACACGTCTGAAGTCTGAGAGCGAAATGTATACTGCAGATAGAGGACGTGGCCGGAGTTATACGTGATAAGCAGTGACGATACTTGTCAAAGATAAATCTTAATTACCGATTGTCGTTCTGTTAACAATACAAAACTGTTCAGCGATTCTGCAGAGGTACTGTCCTTATGTCGCTAAGTTTCATGGTCTTCTTTCCTATTAAAATTATCCCTATGTTTACGTATTTCAATGGCTTCTCTACACAGCGGTAGATAATAGTTCGTCGCCGTAGATAAAATTTTAGTTTCAGAAAACTTCACTTCATGACTTTCTGACTGAAGAGCATTGTCTGCTACAGCCGATTTTTCTATTTTCCGTAGTCAGGAGAGAGTTTTGTATTCCTTTGCCGTGTGTTCATACCTCTCGATTGTTCCTATTCTGGGCGAAACGCTAGGAATATAAGAGTTTCTTCAACCACGACCTTTATGCGCCGAAAACTTTACCAGAAGTAATGTCACCCGATCGTGAGAGCCTTCACACTGTCGTATCTTAGACGAGTTTAAAGAGAACTACATATACTTACAAGTGCCTATTTGAGCGCCCATGCCACCTGACATTTGTTATACTAAGCACATGCGAGACTCCACTAGGCGAGATGTGTCTGCTTTTTACACAGCTTCGACTATTTTTTTCTATGTTATAATATACGAGTGATGTTCGGCTCTTAAAGATTACGATACAATCCCTCTTCTACCAAACAATTAGAAAAAAATTCAAACATAGCAAAAAATTGTAAACTATTAAAATGCGAATGTTTCACAGAAATGAAACGTGGAAAATGTTTTGTTCGTTAAAACATTTTTTGACTGTAGCAGGTATTTACACAGAGGAGAATAAGAATTGAATAATTTACGTAGACTACAAAGGTAAAGTATTACGGAACTGTAGATTTTTGGCAACCATCAAGTCTGAGTTTTATATGAGAGGATGTTTTGCTGACGGGTGTGGAAGTGTGATGAGGGAGAGGTCACAACAAAGTCTCTGGATGTGGATGGAGGTGAGTAGGGAGAACAGGAGCCCTGACAAAGAAACGAAAGGCAGGCACTGCTAGATTTGGTGGGGTGGGTATATATATGGCCAGATTTAACCGCCGAATAAGAGGAGGTGACTGAAGTTTTGTTGGAAGAGGATGTGGAGAATATAGAAATATAGCATTGAGGGAATGTTTTGGTAGGAGGCGCGGTCCCCGACCTATCTCTGTAATCATGTTTCCTGCCTTGTCAAATAGCCTCAACGAAAACACTAGAGGTGGCTATGGAAGTTATCAGTGATGCTGACAATATTATTTACTGGCTACATCGGTATCTATACATACGTCATTCTCAATAGCCAATATCGATATTAAAGATTTATCAATTCAGTCACCTTTTAAATTTTACCACTAACACATCTAGTATACCACCTGCACAGTGATGCTGCATACTGACCAAAATGTGTTGTGTCTAGTCGCTGGGCATACAAGACCGCGAGACCGTTGAGAATTTGGCGGGGAGTCGTTAAGTTCATTTTGTCCTATGAGGAACTAGATATCCGTTTGTGAAGCTGTCAAAGTGTGTACTTACTGATGCTTAGAGAGATAATTTATATTCAGTGATGTGAATAAATCGAAAAAGAAATGATTGTTGTAAGGACTGACTCAGAATATAGGAAAACCAATATAACCTTCGCTGAAATTAAGAGCAAGGGTGGTAACATTAAGGGTAGATCGAGAATTATACTGTTAAATGCAGAGGAGAGAGCGATTAGGGGGTGCTGGTGTCTATGAGGGGGAAGATATGTCTGTTTTGATACAAGAAGAAATAGGAGTCGATGTAGAAGAGATAGGGGATCCAGCATTAGAATCAGAATTTAAGAGAGCCTTGGAAGACTTAAAATCAAATAAGGCAGAAGGGATAGATAACATTCCATCAGAATTTCTAAAATCTTTGACGGAAGTTACAAGACAATGACTATTCACGTTGGTGTGTGGAATGTATGAGTCTGGCGACATACTATCTGACTGTTGGAAACACAGTGTATCATCCACACGATTTCGAAGACTGCATGAGCGGAGATGTGCGCAAATAATCGCACAACCAGCTTAACAGCTCATGCATCAAAGTTACCGACAAGAATAATATAAAGAGGAATGGCAAATAAAACTGAGGATATGTTGAATGATCTATAGTTTGGCCTTGGGAAAAGTAAAGGCACCAGAGAAGCAATTCTGACGTTGGGACCGATAATGGAAGAAAGACTGAAGAAAAATCAAGACACATTCATAGGATCTGTCGACCTGGAAAAAGTGATCGACAATGTAAAGTCTTGCAAGATGTTCGAAAGTCTGAGAAAAATAGAAGTAACCTACAGGGAGAGACGGGTAATAACATATAGAAGAGTGAAGAGGGGCTAATAAGAGTGGACACCCAAGAGCGAAGTGCTCTTATTGAAAAGGTAAGTAGTCTTTCGTCCCTACCGTTCAATCTGAATATCGAAGGAAGAATGATGGAAATAAAAGAAAGGTTCAGGAGTGGAATTAATATTCAAGGTGAAAGGATATCAATGATACGATTCGCTCACGACATTGCTATGCTGAGTGAAAGTGAAGAAGAAT
Organism: Schistocerca piceifrons; assembly: GCF_021461385.2. Classification (NCBI taxonomy): domain Eukaryota; kingdom Metazoa; phylum Arthropoda; class Insecta; order Orthoptera; family Acrididae; genus Schistocerca; species Schistocerca piceifrons. The sequence continues at coordinate 205,054,188 of NC_060145.1, read as the reverse complement.
TACATGATATGCTGAATGGAATGAGCAGTCTAATGTATACAGAATATAGATTGAGAGTAAATCGAAGAAAGACAAAAGTAACGAAAAGCAGCGGAATTGAGAACGGCGAGAAATTTATCATTACGACTGATGGTCACGAAGTAGTTGAAGTTAAGCAATTCTGTTACCTAGCCATCAAAATAACGAATGACGGATGGAGCAAGGAGGGAATGAAATGCAGACTAGCACTGGCAAAAAGGGCACTCCAAGAGAAGTCTACTAGTATCTAGCCTTAATTTGAGGAAGAAATTGCTGAGACTGTACATATGGAGCACTGCATTGTGTGGTAGTGAAATATGGGCTGTGGGAAAACCGGAACAGAAGAGAATCGAAGAAGCATTTGAGATGTGGTGCTACAGACGAATGTTGAAAAATTGGTGGACTGATAAGGTAGGGACTGAGGGGGTTCTGCGCAGAATCGGAGAGGAAGGTAACATGTGGAAAACACTGTTAAGCAGAAGGTGCAGGATGATAGAATATCTGTTAAGACATCAGGGAATGACTTCCATAGTACTGGAAGGAGCTGTAGAGTTCAAAAACTGTGGAGGAAGACAGAGATTCTAATACATCCAAGAAATAATTGAGGTCGTAGGTTGCAAGTGATACTCTGAGATGATGTGGTCGCCACGGGAGAGGAATTCGAAAAGGAAAACAAGAAAAAAAGGTAGTGATAAATAGCACAGGAACATTTTACATCGCTCTTACTTCTATGAAATAAAAAGTAAGTTTAAAAAGTATGGGGTCGTCTTAAAAACTCTACAACCTCTTTTCTCATAAACTGCAACGGTACATTTTAAAATAATATTCACTATACACGTGTAAACAATTAATGTCATCTATTTGTCCTTCTAACGTCTGTACGTCCCATATGTGTTGCTGCTATAACTTTAGCTAGAGATAATGGTATAGACATGCTTTGCCTGCCTCCATACACCAGTCACAGACTACAGCTACTAGACGTTGCTTACTACAACCAAGCCCCCGACAATGCGTTCGTCCAGATTCTGACAGCTATATTAGTATTACAAGGATTGATCAGCAGTTAGAAGAGTCATATGGCAGAACAGGGATGAACAAAATTCTATAAGTGGCTTTTCAAAATCTGGTATCTGTCCACTGGATCCATATGTTTTTCGAGAGCTAGACTTCTTGGTGACTAAATCCCATCCACAGTCAGATGCGAGTGACAAGGCAAGTCATGAACTAGCTAGCATATCAAGACTAACTTTAAATTGTGCATTCCTGAAGCCTTCAACTCGCACAGAAAAAGATTGTAGGAGAGTGTCAGTAGATCCACAAGATATCTCCGTTACCCCAGCTGTAAGAATAAGATTAAGAAGCAGAGCAACATCTCCTGCTGTTGAAATCGCCAGTAGTGTTTAGAGGTGACTTTTCTTTGGCAAAGGATCTGAGAAAGACAAAAGTAAGCCTAACAAAGTTAAAACTGACAAAATCAAACGTGGCAATACCAGACGTGGCAATACGTCTTCAAACTGGTCTGCAAGATCTGCTAATTTGACAAGGAACAAGAAATAATTAAGGTCCTCAAATGCAGTGTATCGGTCTATACCCGTTATGTGATGGTGAGCCTGAAGAAAAAACTAATTTATTGTGATACTTGCACATCGGAATGAGTATCTAAAAGTGTTTAGCGTAAGTCCAATAGTGGACTAATATTTTGGCTAATGAATGTGTATAAAGAATTCAAATTAGTCTGCCAATATCTTCAAAATTAGATCAGATAGTCAAACACCAACTTTCGGTATCTCTTCCTATTGTTAAATTTTTTGTTATACAACTTGTAATATAAGTTGTCCATATCAGAAGATCTGCTTATAAATTATACCGCATTGCACCTCTTCTCTCGTTGTGTTATATCTTTTAAATCGCAGAAAAATTATTTTCAGAACTTTTGGCTTATCTGTCTGGGAAATGAGTACACATTATTAGTATTGCTTTTAAATAATGTTTGTTAGATTTCAGTAAAATCAGAAAAATACTGGAAGTTGTAGAATTTATGAGGCATCGCCCTCTTTCACAGGCAATGACAGTATCAGTATGTAGTACGAGCCTCCACAACGCCAGGTCTTCCACTAACGCTCCTACTTCATTCTGATAATGACATCGCTTAAGATGTAATATGGACTACAGTGAATGACCTAAGTGTCGAAACAACCAATGAACAGTATTTTTTAGTATCCCTGTAGTCTGTCTGCTTGAGTAGTGGGCAGAAATTGGATTGTCCTGGGTGAGGGTGACTGTCCAATGCTTACGGTGCCCCGTGGAGCAAAGTTTAATAACGGGTAGCAGCCGTCATCAAGGAGAAACGGGTCGCTACTTCCTCTACAACAGCTGCTCATGAGTGTAGCCATAGATACAGGACGACAATTGTTGAACTATATGAAATAAAATCGTCATAACTTCTAAACAGTTTGCTTTAGGACGTTCAAACTGTACGGTTGGCCACGTGGAATGATGGGAATTGGTATGGTTTGGTGACAAAACCCATTTTCATTTGAATGGATTCGTCAATAAGCTATAAGCAGTAAGCAAAACTGGGGCATTTGGGGGACTGAGAATCCGCATACCGCGACAGAGAAGTCTCTTCACCCTCAACAGATGACTGTGTGGTGTGCAATATTCAGTCACGGAATAATCGGTGCGATATTCCTTGATGGCACGGTAGCTGTCAAACGATACGTGAAGGTTTTAGAAGATGATTTCATCCCCGTTATTCAAGGTAACCCTGATTTCCACAAGATGAGGTTCATACAAAACGGAGCTCGACTCCATTGAAGCAGGAGTGTTTGATGTCATGGATAAGCACTCTGGGGACGGCATTCTGGCTATGGGGTACCCAGAAGCCACTGGCATGAATCTTGATTGGGCGCCATATTCTCCAGATCTGAATACATGAGATTCCTTATTATGGGGCTATGCTTAAAGACAGGGTGTACAGCAATAACCCGAAAAAAATTTCTGAGCTGAAACGAGCCATTCACGAGGTCGTCGACAGCATCGATGTTCCGAAACTTCAGCGGGTCATGTAGAATTCCGCTGTTGTCTGCCCACATCATCGATTGGCTATGATGTGACGCAGGCACATGGCAGGCATATCGAACATGCCATAATCTAAATCCGAATATCTGTAGTAACGTTTACATGCCGAATAAAGTATGTGCACTCCGTAGTTTGTAATTAATTTACATTTTCTTCATCTAGTTCAACAATTGTCGCCCTGTATAACGAAACATAATGGAAGACCTTACGTATGTTGCCTGGAACAGCGCCAAACAGGCGACGAGGACGCTGAAGACAAACTGCGTCATTGCTATTGGGTTCATGGTGCCATTTAGATGCCTGACGAACCTGTAACATTAAAATGAATTCAATTAATTATTGAACTGAAAAGTTCTCATCGTCCTTCATATGAAACACGTAAGCTTTTAAAGCCAAGGACTCTCTTAAACTATCCGAAATCATCATATGCACAATTTTTTTTTTATATATTTTTTGCCACCAATCGTTAACACCACTTGTATTACACAAGCCAAATCTCAGCTGTCTATACAGGGGAAGTTATCTACAAACTTTAGCGAAAAACTATTTTCTGGCAGCTGCAAATAAGAGATACGTACTCCTGAGTATTGTCGCCGTTACGGCGATTTCTGCGAGTGATCAGAGGAATGCTGCCGTCTTATTTTCGGCGCAATGTCGCTTGAAGAGTTGTCTCGATTCAAGGGTTTCTTAAAAACGCAAACTAAACAATATTCATTTTTAGTACTTTCTTTTAATTTTTGGCGTATGTTTGGTTTCACACCGTTGTATCTATACTGTTAATTTCAAAAACTGTTGAAACTATGCAAGTGATGTTTCGTCGTTTGTTATTATGATGTACAATAGATGACTACTGGACCATCAACAGAAAATGCGTGAAGTTATGTGCGAAATGATTGCTATAACTGTAGATAAACATTTAAGTAGTGTAGACATATGGTTAGAAACGACTGAAATACTCAATGGCGGCCAAGAAAATATAGATACATCGCTGAACAATTAGTGAGTGGTACTGCCACATTTGATTTACAGTTGCCTCCGCGACTGATGTCGGAAAGTACCATTACCATGTTAGACAAAGATAAAGCGATTGTGCGTTAGATGAACTGAGGTGGTTGTTTCAGATGCAAAGAATAAGATTACTGATTTTAGAGAACTGTACATAGCAATGCATTGCAGGCCAGCCTAATGTTGAAAATGACTTGAAAGGTACAACAACGCTTTCATTCATATGTGAAAAACATGCAAACATGATTGCGGAGACCAATGCCTGCACCCACACATTTATAATAAAGCCAATGGTCAGAGTAGATAGTTCATAAAGGAAAAAGTTCTGCTGAATAGCACATATAATGTTGGGAGTGTGGTAAATTCTAGTGAATGGGGGGTTGTCACAAAGGGAGTCCCACAGGGTTCAATTTTAGGTCCTCTGCTGTTCCTTACTCGTGTGAATGACCTCTCACTTAACGCTCAGCAAGCGGAACTAATACTTTTTGCAGATGACACGAGTGTTATAATAAAGCCTATTCCAGAAAAAGCAGCTGAAGATATTGTTAAGGATGTTTTTCAAAGAATTAATTAGTGGTTCTCAGAAAATGAACTCTCTCTTAATTTTGAAAAAAAAAAAAACCGCACTATATGCAGTTCTGTACACTGAATAGAGTCACACCGACAATTGATGTAGCATATGAACTGGGCTCAGTTAACAGGGTAGATTTCTCAAAATTTTTGGGTGTTGTGAGAGTACTGGTGTGTAGTATCTGTAAGTGGTTGTTCTTTGGAGGGCGACAATGCCCAGTGGCGCAGAGAGTCGCAAGTAGAAGCAGTTGTTGAGAGGCGGTGGAAGGTGTAAGTTGTGTGAGCCAAAGGCGGTTGAGTAGCGAAGGATTTACCTCTATGTTTAATAGTAGTGGCACACAGTTTGAATAATAGTGTGTTTATGTTTGTGCAGTGTGATAAAGGAAGTAAATTGAATTTTACCAGTTCTTAATGCGTCTCCATCAGTTATTACCACACCATTGCATTTAACAATGAACGAAGTCTCGATACACACGGTCAACTACAACAAGAGGATTGTAACAAAATAATCATTAATTAACCCATATAGTCTCCAAGGCGAGTTCATACGTTTGTTCCTATGGGGAGGCCGACAAGCGTTTGTTACCCTTCGCCTGCTCCGCGATAACAGAAAGGAGGCGCACACCCAGCAGCCTTACTGAAACGATTTTACAGAAAGTGCTCGGCAAAAAAGTTCGGTTTTGCTTTACTTGCAGCTTTATATGTCACGTTCATTATGATATGCCCATCATTTCGTTAAAAGTTATAGTTATTGTGATATTTACGTGGAAGTAAGACACTGCACGAAATTCGAAAATGCTTGCAATGAAAAATAGGGGTCGCTATGACTTTGCGTTTGGTGCATATTACGTAATATGTTACTATGTATGAAATGTAGCAAACATATTGAATTTTTCTTCAGACTGTGACCAATCTCGAGAAAATTGATCAGGCGCTGCACAGTCATTGCGATCGCTCCGCGCTAGCGATACAGCCAGAGTGAAATATGCACAACGTTCCTCATATTTAATAAGCGGTCTAAGGACTTAAGCAAGGAAGTATTCTATCTCCTGCACTTTTTAATGTTGTGATGGAGGGAATGAATAGGGCAGTTAAAGATATACTAAAAGAAAAAGAAAAAAAAAGATAATTTTTGCAGATGATATAGTAATATGGGGTGATAAAGAGGTAGATGTACAGTTACAGCTTTATGCGTGGAAGGAAATAATCGAAAGGTATGGATTAAAAATAATTAAAGATAAGAGTGAAGTAATGGTATTTGGAAGAGGAAAAGGGATCAACATAAATATTACCTTGAATGGAGAACCCCTCAAAGGGGTAGAAATATCTATGGATGGAAGAATAAGTAACGAAATTAATAGGAGGTTACAGAAGGGAGGCAATTTCTACCAAACGATAAAACACCTGATTAGGAATAATGAAGTTTCAGAAAGAGCAAAACTCCTTATGTATAAGAATTATTACATCCATATTGTCACCTATGGTGGAGAAACATGGACAATGACAGAAAGGGACTGGAGCAGACTGCAAGCAGGGGAAATGAAATTTCTCAGAGCAGTTAAGGGAAAAACAAGAATGGACAGAGTAAGGAATGTAGACATTAGAAAGGACCTTACACAAGAAAGTATGAGAGAAGAAATTGAAAGAAACAGATTAAGATGGTATGGGCATGTTAAGAGGATGAATGGGCAGAGACTCCCCAAAATTATGGAGGAACTAAAGATGGATGGGAAAAGACCTAGAAGGCGCCCAAGAACACGGTGGAAAATGGGAGTGAGAATGTCTGTAGAAAGGAGAGGTATGACCTGGCAGCAAGTGGAGGAACAAAAGTGGTGGGAGGACCGAGCCAAATGGAGAGGACTCATCAGCACCCAGACCCGGCAGTAGCTGGAGCGGGATTCGGATATACACTCCTGGAAATGGAAAAAAGAACACATTGACACCGGTGTGTCAGACCCACCATACTTGCTCCGGACACTGCGAGAGGGCTGTACAAGCAATGATCACACGCACGGCACAGCGGACACACCAGGAACCGCGGTGTTGGCCGTCGAATGGCGCTAGCTGCGCAGCATTTGTGCACCGCCGCCGTCAGTGTCAGCCAGTTTGCCGTGGCATACGGAGCTCCATCGCAGTCTTTAACACTGGTAGCATGCCGCGACCGCGTGGACGTGAACCGTATGTGCAGTTGACGGACTTTGAGCGAGGGCGTATAGTGGGCATGCGGGAGGCCGGGTGGACGTACCGCCGAATTGCTCAACACGTGGGGCGTGAGGTCTCCACAGTACATCGATGTTGTCGCCAGTGGTCGGCGGAAGGTGCACGTGCCCGTCGACCTGGGACCGGACCGCAGCGACGCACGGATGCACGCCAAGACCGTAGGATCCTATGCAGTGCCGTAGGGGACCGCACCGCCACTTCCCAGCAAATTAGGGACACTGTTGCTCCTGGGGTATCGGCGAGGACCATTCGCAACCGTCTCCATGAAGCTGGGCTACGGTCCCGCACACCGTTAGGCCGTCTTCTGCTCACGCCCCAACATCGTGTAGCCCGCCTCCAGTGGTGTCGCGACAGGCGTGAATGGAGGGACGAATGGAGACGTGTCGTCTTCAGCGATGAGAGTCGCTTCTGCCTTGGTGCCAATGATGGTCGAATGCGTGTTTGGCGCCGTGCAGGTGAGCGCCACAATCAGGACTGCATACGACCGAGGCACACAGGGCCAACACCCGGCATCATGGTGTGGGGAGCGATCTCCTACACTGGCCGTACACCACTGGTGATCGTCGAGGGGACACTGAATAGTGCACGGTACATCCAAACCGTCATCGAACCCATCGTTCTACCATTCCTAGCCCGGCAAGGGAACTTGCTGTTCTAACAGGACAATGCACGTCCGCATGTATCCCGTGCCACCCAACGTGCTCTAGAAGGTGCAAGTCAACTACCCTGGCCAGCAAGATCTCCGGATCTGTCCCCCATTGAGCATGTTTGGGACTGGATGAAGCGTCGTCTCACGCAGTCTGCACGTCCAGCACGAACGCTGGTCCAACTGAGGCGCCAGGTGGAAATGGCATGGCAAGCCGTTCCACAGGACTACATCCAGCATCTCTACGATCGTCTCCATGGGAGAATAGCAGCCTGCATTGCTGCGAAAGGTGGATATACACTGTACTAGTGCCGACATTGTGCATGCTCTGTTGCCTGTGTCTATGTGCCTGTGGTTCTGTCAGTGTGATCATGTGATGTATCTGACCCCAGGAATGTGTCAATAAAGTTTCCCCTTCCTGGGACAATGAATTCACGGTGTTCTTATTTCAATTTCCAGGAGTGTAGATAGGTACCGAAATGAGATTTTGGCAAATGATTGCACGCAAAGAGGGCAGTATTTAGACGTTTGGTTACTATCTACATCTACATCTACATCCATACTCCGCAAGCCACGTGAAGGTGTGTGGCGGAGGGTATCTTGAGTACCTCTATTGGTTCTCCCTTCTATTCCAGTCTCGTATTGTTCGTGGAAAGAAGGATTGTCGGTATTCTTCTGTGTGGGCTCTAATCTCTCTGATTTTATCCTCATGGTCTCTTAGCGAGATATACGTAGGAGGGAGCAATATACTGCTTGACTCTTCAGTGAAGGTATGTTCTCGAAACTTTAACAAATGCCCGTACCGACCTACTGAGCGTCTCTCCTGCAGAGTCTTCCACTGGAGTTTATCTGTCATCTCCGTAACGCTTTCGCGATTACTAAATGATCCTGTAACGAAGCGCGCTGCTCTCCGTTGGATCTTTTCTATCTCTTCTATCAACCCTATCTGGTACGGATCCCACACTGCTGAGCAGTATTCAAGAAGTGGGCGAACAAGCGTACTGTAACCTACTTCCTTTGTTTTCGGATTGCATTTCCTTAGGATTCTTCCAATGAATCTCATTCTGGCATCTGCTTTACCGACGATCAACTTTATATGACCATTCCATTTTAAATCACTCCTAATGCGTACTCCCAGATAAATTATGGAATTAACTGCTTCCAGTTGCTGAACTGCTATTTTGTAGCTAAATGATAAGGGATCTATCTTTCTATGTATTCGCAGCACATTACACTTGTCTACATTGAGATTCAATTGCCATTCCCTGCACCATGCGTCAATTCGTTGCAGATCCTCCTGCATTTCAGTACAATTTCCATTGTTACAACCTCTCGATACACCACAGCATCATCTGCAAAAAGCCTCAGTGAACTTCCGATGTCATCCACATTTATGTATATTGTGAATAGCAACGGTCCTATGACACTCCCCTGCGGCACACCTGAAATCACTCTTACTTCGGAAGACTTCTCTCCATTGGGAATGACATGCTGCGTTCTGTTATCTAGGATCTCTTCAATCCAATCACACAATAGGTCTGATAGTCCATATGCTCTTACTTTGTTCATCAAACGACTGTGGGGAACTGTATCGAACGCCTTGCGGAAGTCAAGAAACACGGCATCTACCTGTGAACCCGTGTCTATGGCCCTCTGAGTCTCGTGGACGAATAGCGCGAGCTGGGTTTCACACGACCGTTTTTTTTAAACCCGTGCTGATTCCTACAGAGTAGATTTCTAGTCTCCAGAAAAGTCATTATACTCGAACATAATACGTGTTCCAAAATTCTACAACTGATAGACGTTAGAGATATAGGTCTATAGTTCTGCACATCTGTTCGACGTCCCTTCTTGGAAACGGGGATGACCTGTGCCCTTTTCCAATCCTTTGGAACGCTACGCTCTTCTATGGACCTGCAAGAAGGGGGGCAAGTTCCTTCGCGTACTCTGTGTAAAATCGAACTAGTATCCCATCAGGTCCAGCGGCCTTTCCTCTTTTGAGCAATTTTAATTGTTTCTCTATCCCTCTGTCGTCTATTTCGATATCTACCATTTTGTCATCTGTGCGACAAATTAGAGAAGGAACTACATTATGTAAAACTTCATTATCTACAGTGGTATTCCACTAACTACAGTCATTTTCGATGAAAGAAATTCATTTTTAAGGGCCGTCGATAGCTGGTGAAGTGCTAAGGGTTTTGGAAAAACGTTTATCTTGTACCGAGAAGGTGCTTTTCATAAGACGCTGACCATATTTTTCCTCACTTCCTCACTTTATCAACTTAATAAACCATTCTTTCAGAATTCACTCGCAATTGCGTCTGCTCTGTAAACTCCGCTGACTTTTGGCAAAAGAAACAAGAAAAATGAGTAGGTTTTACCCAAAATTCATTTCTCTGAATGTTACAAATGGTTAACAAACCAGGCGAAAATAAATAACTGCACTTTCGGCCAAATTCTTTCTAAATGCTAACGAAAGCAGAGGTGACAGATCTTTGTGAATGGTCACCACGCAAGTGTGGGCGCGAAGGAGTCCCGCTTAATTATTACAAAAAATTTGAATGTAGGCTTCAGTTTAGATCGGCACTTCTCCTCCAGAGTTCGCCATTTCCTCCTCAGCGCCAGCCTGCAGCTTCCATCACAATCGTTCTCCCTACGCATGCCCTACCCTCTGCCCATCTAAAAGCCATGGTATTCTGCGCGCTCTATAATAGATTTACAACCATTGTAAATACTGTAGAGAATCGTAGATGCACGAGTGTGTGTGTGTGAGTGATTCAATATGTACCAGTGGTGACACAAGTAAAACAAAACATAAAAAATTCGCACATGCTGAACATGTTTAGATCGTGTTACAGCACGCCTCTTGTGAAGTTTAGTACACATTGTGATACATCGTTGAGACCTTTGTCACGATTCTGTTTTTGACACGTTCTCAGCACACTTCTTTGCAGTCCCGCACAGAGAATCATGTCTATATCTACATTGGATTAATGGAAAGCAGAAAGCTAAAAGCAGAGTAATATGCTGCGCTGTTGTAATCCTTTCATTATATAAACGAATCTAACCTGTGTACCATATTATGTTTACTTTATGCACACAGAATTGGAACGATTGCAAACACGTAGGTGTCACTTAAGCATCTAGCATCCCACTAACCACTTATCCAAGAGGAAAAAAATGGGCTACAGGGTAACATGGAATGCAGGCCATGTTCCGTTTTCTGTGAATCTTCACATTGGCAGGTGAATACTACATGAAAAAGCTGGGTGATAAATATTGACCCAGCAGGGAATCGATGACTCGATGTCACAACCTTCAGTTTCCAGCTTTATAGTTAGCGAGAGACCAGCACTTCACATGCGAGCTGTGGCTTCTTACTGTCTCAAGCGCTGCTGCTCTCTCTCGAGTTATGGCGGCTTTTCGCTAAGTGGCTAAGGCGTCGCTTTCACATCTTAACATTCATTCGTCGTAATTCAGACAATCTGTACCAAGTGTTTATAAACTGTGTATAAAAACCTTCCACGCAAATCAGTTTATCTGTTAGTCAAAACGGATCAATATCCCTACAGCAGTTCCTGAGATTAACCTGCACATATAGATGGACGCGAGTAGATGACTTCAATTTATACATACTATTATATAAATATTTCATACCAATTCGGAAAGAGAGTTGTAGATAAAATATAAGTTATAAATCCGTAAGAATATTTAATTAACTTTCGAGTCTCTTCACTTGGTGAATCCGCACTCGCATTGCTGTCGCAAGAGAACGGCGAGAAACGTAGTCAGAGAATTCTGGGCTACACACTAGGCAGTTTCAAGTGCAAAAACCACACGAAAAATGCCACATCTAATTTTCTACACTGACTTCCGGTTCACATCGTTGGCTAATGTTTGCGTACAGATTTTTTTCAAAGTTAACCAACAGTGAGAAACAAATTAACAGTGGTTTCTACATGACACATCTGATCATTGCCTTGTAAGCGCGTTGTCTCCGGAACCGTTTAATATTTTGGTGCTACATGTCAATAATTTTTCATTGTACACAACTAGTAAAACTGTAGGAGGAAAACATCATTTAATTAAACAAAAATTAAGAATGTAGAGATTTGAGTCACAATGAATGCACACTGAAGTGAAGAGAGCTAAGCAAAAGCGGAAGCTCCGGACGGACATGTTCCCTGTAATACGCTTGAAAGACTCCTTGTCGCCGTTTTCATGCCGTCTTGTCTTCAATCCATGGTTCACACCTGATTTAATCCTTTCTTGTGGAAAATAAGCAAGTCATAGTCTTCATTGGATGTAGTGAAAAGTGTCATAAGACCATATTTGTAATAGGAATCAGAACGAGGAGACTATGTATTTGGATAACCGCATTACTAGTCAAAAAGACTGGTTATTGGGCACAAGTAATTTGGCACCAGAAAAATCAATAGTGGAGGAAAGATTATTTGGACGGAAAGAGACTACAGTCTACACAACAGTTTGTGATGAACGTAAAAATGTACGACTTGGATTAGGCGTAAAATGGGACCAAATTAGTCGAAAAACGTATGGTTTATGAAGAGTGTTAATTAAGGTAGGATGGTGAATTTTTATTCCTGTAGTTAGGTATGTTCAGACGTAAAGATGGTTATAGTTACCCATGCTGAATGAACCAGAGAAATCACTAAATGACGTGATGCACCACAAGGTGGCTCGATAGTGTGAGAAATTTTCTCTAAGGTTGATCTAAAAGAAGGATGAAAGAAGCACAATTAGCGCATACATCTGTGCGCAAACTGCACTACTGGCCATTAAAATTGCTACACAACGAATATGATGTGCTACAGACGCGAAATTTAACCGACAGGAAGAAGACGCTGTGATATGCAAATGATTAGCTTTTCAGAGAATTCACACAAGGTTGGCGCCGGTGGCGACACCTACAACTTGCTGGCATGAGGAAAGTTTCCAACTGATTTCTCATACACAAACAGCAGTTGACCGGCGTTTCCTGGTGAAACGTTTTTGTGATGCCTCGTGTAAGGAGGAGAAATGCGTACCATCACGTTTCCGACTTTGATAAAGGTCGGATTGTAGCCCATCGCGATTGCGGTTTATCGTATCGCGACACTGCTGCTCTCGTTGGTCGAGATCCAATGACTGTTAGCAGAATATGGAACCTGTGGGTTCAGGAGGGTAATACGGAACGCCGTACTGAATCACAACGGCCTCGTATCACCAGCAGTCGAGATGACAGGCATCTTATCCGCATGGCTATAACGGATCGTACAGCCACGTCTCGATCCCTGAGTCAGCAGATGGGGACATTTGCAAGACAACAACCATCTGCACGAACAGTTCGACGACGTTTGCAGCAGCATGGACTATCAGCTCGGAGACCATGGCTGCAGTTACCCTTGACGCTGCATCACAGACAGGAGCGCCTCCGATGGTGTACTCAACGACGAACCTGGGTGCACAAATGGCAAAACGACATTTTTTCGGATGAATCGAGGTTCTGTTTACAGCATCATGATGGTCGCATCCGCGTTTGGCGACATCGCGGTGAACGCACATTGGAAGCGTGTATTCGTCATCGCCATACAGGCGTATCACCCGGTGTGATGCTATGGGGTGCCATTGGTTACACGTCTCGGTCACCTCTTGTTCGCATTGACGGCATTTGGAACAGTGGACGTTACATTTCGGATGTGTTACGACCCGTGGCTCTACCCTTCATTCGATCGCTGCGAAACCCTACATTTCAGTAGGATAATACACGACCGCATGTTGCAGGTCCTGTACGGGCGTTTCTGGATACAGAAAATGTTCGACTGCTGCCCTTGTCAGCACATTCTCCAGATCTCACACCAACTGAAAACGTCTGGTCAATGGTGACCGAGCAACTGGTTCGTCACAATACGCCCGTCACTACTCTTGATGAACTGTGGTATCGTGTTGAAGCTGCATGGGCAGCTGTACCTGTACACGCCATCCATGCTCTGTTTGACTCAATTCCCAGGCGTATCAAGGCCGTTATTACGGCCAGAGGTGGTTGTTCAGGGTACGGATTTCTCAGGTTCTATGCACCAAAATTGCGTGAAAATGTAATCACATGTCAGTTCTAGTGTAATATATTTGTCCAATGAGTACCCGTTTATCATCTGCATTTCTTCTTGGTGTAGCAATTTTAATGACCTGTAGTATATATTTACGACTATAGCTAATTTTATAGCATGAGCAGTTCGCAGCAGGACTATCACTTGGTAAAGCTCCTCAAAGAATAACGTCTTTAATGCTTGTTAATAAGATGAAACAACTGAAAAGCAATACAGACACGAATATCTCACGAAACAAATATTATCAAATGCACAATGCTATGCTTCTGTAGGTACAATTGCAATTTGGTGCTAGAAGCAGGACATTGTGTAGGGTATTCGTGTATTGAAGAGTTAGCTATAGCGTTTTTAATGTGAAATGTCACTGCCTCATCCACAGTACACAGCAAATAAACAGGACAGATATCTGTTTACATTAATGGATAGCTAGGTGTTGTAGGCCGTTAGCGTTGTGTAAAGAGCTAAATTTCATCCACTGTAATGCTCCATGTTGGATAGAATGTGGATTACCTGACGCATACACCAACTGACTGGAAGTCTCCAGACACCTATTAACGGACATTAATCTGAATGTGTCCACCCTTTCCTCTATGATTGCTTGGACACTGCTAACGACATTTCCAGTGAGATGTCTTTGGAGGAATGACAGCCGGTTCTTCCAGAAGAGGCGAAACCAGAGACGACAGTGACTTTGGACGTTGGTGACTGGAGTTAAGGCGACTCTCTAATGGATTCCAAAGTATTACATTATTTCATATCCGGCCTCTGGGCATTCCATCTCATTTGAGTATCGTTATTGTTCTCAGACCACTGTCTCAATGCTGCTGCTTTACGACAGGGTGCATTAGTATTCTCATAGAAACAGTCATCGCCGCTGAACTGCTCGTCGACTGTACACAGTAGACCATGCAGTAAATTCTGTTCATATCGTGCTGCATTCAGCGTTTTCTTGTGCGCAATAGCAGGACAACCCGCTAATTTTGAAAAACGCCTCATCCATTACATTATCTCTTGCACATTTCACTTTTGGCACTACACATTATTGCAGATAATGTTATCCAGTATTCTGACAAATCGAAGTCCTGCGATTGGATTCCCAAAGGGTGCAGTGTGACTCACAACTCAAAGTCACTCCTTTTCAGTCCTTCCTCATCCTGTGGCGTCGCTCTTTAGATCACGTACAGTGATGCTTAGCATTCGCTACAGGAATGTGTTTATTCTGAGGAGCATTTCTACCATTGCACCCCATTCTTTTTAACTCCTGTGTACAGTAACTGTGCTACCTGGTAGCACTTTGTAACTCACGAGTGATTTACTCTACTGATTTATTGTGACTTTTGAGAACCACATTCAGTAACGCTAGATTGTTCCAGTCTGATGATTAGTGATCATCGAACATTGCAGAGTGTGGTTTTACAATATTGCATGAAGTCTGCCTGCTCTTGTTTTAGCTGTGGTTGTTACTTTGCATTTCCACTTCACAGTCACATCGCCAGCAGTCGATTTGGGCAGCTTTACGAAGACTGAAATGTTTTTAATGAAATAAAGAGCAAACGAATACAATGGGTGGGCTATGTAACCCGTATGCTAGATGGAAGACAGGCAAAAGAGGCACTAGAGGGGAAACCAAACACCACACACCCCATTGGACGTCCAAGGCAGCGCTAGAAGGATTACCTGACGAAGGACCTAACAGCCCTGGGCATTGAAGACATTTGGAGGAACCGGGCACAAAACAGGAAGGAATCGAGGCAGTTGTGGAAGCAGCGTGCGGTCTGCAGGACCTGTGATCGCTGGGTATCTATCGACATCTATCTATTTCTTAGTCAGATGACATCCAATGACTGTTGCATGTCCGAAGTCACTGAGCCCTCCTGTCTAACCCATTCGGCTATTACTCCTTCTCTACTGATAACACAATACTCTGCACATCCTTTTATACTCCTGAATCCATCTAATCCACCTGTTGTGACATCTAGTGCTCGATTCCACATTATGTAGCAGAGTATTGATACGTTTGATATGATAATGTATCAACACACTTTCAGGTGGGGAGTTTGGTGCAGTAGCTCTTCAGATAGAACGAAGAGGAATATGGTAAACGAGGTGAGTAGGAGGGTAAGGAAATTTCTGGATCAAAAAAGACCATGAATGAGGTTGAACCGATTATGCTTAGTGATATCATCATTGTCAGTGGGGAGCCATGGGCCCTCCCCTCTCCCGCTATCGCCAACCAATCAAGTATTAAAAATGATATCACCAGTAAAACATCGAAGATGATGGAACAAAATAACACTCATGCTCATAAATTGAGGATAATGCTGATACATGGTGAAACAACGCTCTGATGGGCGGTTTCCGGGTTTAAATCACCTCGGACTATGACCATGCGGTGCAATTGACCTGCGGTCGTCACACGGTGGCACTGGCAGCAGTCCATATATACAGAGGTGTGTTCGTGCATGTCAGAGTACGGTGGAGTGAGTAAGTGTGCAGACGTTTTCAGACTTTCTAGTGGTCACTGTGTGCTGAAAATGGCTCAAAAAACACATGTTGATGACGTTATGATAGTTAGAATACTAGGGCGCCTGGAGGCTGGTCAAACACAGCAGGTCGTAGCATGGGCCCTCCATGTGACACAAAGTGTGATCTCAAGATTATGGCAACGATTCCAGCAGACAAGAAACGTGTCCAGGCGCTACACTACGGGACGTCTACAGTGTACAACACCACAAGAAGACCGATATTTCACCATCAGTGGCCGCAGACGGCCACGGAGTACTGCAGGTAACCTTGCTCGGGACCTTACCGTAGCCACTAGAAGAGTTGTCTCCAAACACACAGTTTACAGACGACTGAAATGACATGGTTTTTTCGCCCGGACACCTGCAAGGTGCATTCCACTGACCCCTGGTGACAGGACAGCCCTTAAATCCAGGTGTCAAGACACAGTACATGGTCACTGGAACAGTGGTCCCAGGTTATGTTCATAGCCGGGTTTTCATCTGGCGTGAACCAGGAACCAGATACCAACCCCTTAATATCCTTGAAAGGGACCTGTATAGAGGTCGTGGTTTGATGGTGTGGGGTGGGATTATGAATGGTGCACGTACACCCCGGCATGTCTTTGAAAGAGGAACTGTAAGAGGTCAGGTGTATCGGGACGTCATTTTGCACCAGTATGTCCGCCTTTTCAGGGGTGCAGTGGGTCCCACCTTCCTCTTGATGGATGATAATGCACGGCCCCACTGAGCTGCCATCGTGGAGGAGTATCTTGAAACAGAAGATATCAGGTGAATGGAGTCGACTGCCTGTTCTCCAGACCTAAACCCCATCGAGCTCATCTGGGATGCTCTCTGTCGACGTATCACTGCACGTCTTCAAACCCCTAGGACACTTCAGGAGCTCCGACAGGCACTGATGCAAGAATGGGAGGCTATACCCCATCAGCTGCTCGACCACTTGATCCAGAGTATGCCAACCCGTTGTGCGGCCTGTGTACGTGTGCATAGTGATCATAGCCCATATTGATGTCGGGATACATGCGCAGGAAACAGTGGCGTTTTGTAGCACATGTGTTTCGGGACGGTTTTCTCAACTTTTCACCAATACCGTGGACTTACAGATCTGTGTCGTGTGTCTATTCTATTAGCGCCAGTTTTGTGTAGTGCCACGTTGAGTGGCACCATATTCTGCAGTTATCCTTAATTTATGAGGATCAGTGTTTTTGTGTTAATGCGAAATTCAAAATTCTCTTCCTCTCCCCTTTCCTCCCTCCTATCTCCAACAAATCATAGTGCAGTATTAAAATGAATGAGCGAATGGCACAAAATCGTTGATGATGGAAACAGAACTACCTGTTTTGTGAGAACTAGTTATCAATAATTATAAAAAGTTTCCGTGATCTTGACAAGTAAAAGATCGCTTATAAGAATCCAATAACTTCCATTTTTAATTGTTTCAAAGATATTTTTATCTACCTCTGTGTATAATCAGTGCAATATTATTATTTTAAAACATAATAACGGGGCAAATAACATATTTTTTTCTGACAGTAGAAGATGATTGTGCACATAGACAGTACACCTCTGTCACAATATTAAACTGAACTGAAATCTTTCCAGGCCCCAATGGAAACCTGTCAAATTCTGTAATGAATGTGTTGCTGTGTTAGACCCTCTTCTAACTACAATCTGTCGTTGATATCTTGAACAAAGAAACGTGCCCAGTTCAAGAAAAAAGGCACAGGTCGCAACCTGCCGCAAGAAATGTGGTAGAAGTGAACCACAAAACTACCGTCCAAATCATTTACATCTATTTGTTGTAGATTCTTAGAACATATTCTGATCTCAAACATAATGAGATGTTTTGAACAGAATGATCTCCTCAAGACCAACCACCATGCATTTCGAAAACATCGATTATGTAAAACCTAACTCGCACTTTTCTCACGTGACATGCTGAAAGCTTTGGATCAAGGCAACCAGGTAGATGCAGTGTTTCTTGATTTCGGGAAAGCATTTAACTCAGTACTGCACCTACGGTTATTGTAAAATGTAAGATGATATAGGGTATCAAGAGAAATTTTAACTGAGGACTTTTTGGTAGAAAAGACACAGCATGTTATCTTGGATCAGGGCCATCGTCACAGGTACAAGTAACTTTAGGTGGGCCCCAGAAGAAATGTACTGGGACCCTTGCTGTTCATGTTGTATACTAACGACCTTGCAGATGATGCAGTTATCTATAATGAAGTACTATATGAGAGAAACTGCATGAGTATTCACTAATACTCAATCAGATCTTGATAAGATTTCAAAGTGGTGCAGAGATTGGTAACATGCTCTAAATGTTGAGAAATGTAAAATTTTGCTCTTCACAAAACGAAAAAACGTAGTATCCTATAGCTATAACATCAACGAGTCACTTTCGGAAATCGGCTAACTGATATAAATACCTGGGTGTAGCACTTCGTAAATGTATGGAATAGAATGATCAGACAGGCTGAGTCGTGGAAAAAGCAGGTGGAAGACTTAGATTTATTGATAGAATACTGGGAAAGGCAATCAGACTACAAAGGAGATCACTTACAAATCATTCGTGTGACCTGTTCTAGACTACTTCTCAACTGTGTGGGACCTGTACCAAATATAACCAACAGAGGATATTGAATGTATACAGAGAAGAGTAGCACGAATGGTTACAGGTTTGCTTAATTCATGGGAGAGTGTCACAGAGGAAGGGAACGATAACTATCTACAAAAAAAGTTGTTTATGGAATGACTCACCTATCACATCATCATTTTCATTAGGAGCTACGTGTCATTTGCTATCGAATACTGACTGCATATATAATAGACTCTCTGTAAACAACTGAAAATCAGGATTCCTTTGTAAAATGTAATTAACAAATTAGTAATACATAGTTCTCGAATATGAGTTTTTTAATACTATTCTTTAAACCCTGAAAACACTAAATGAAATCAACTGCTGATTTATGTTACAGTTCCTTAGTGTCCCCACCATATCGCTGAACTTTTAAAAACATTCAAAATATGGTGTTGGTGCAAAACAAAAGAGAGCTTTAAATTACTTACTTTTCATGTATGTGATGCTTACTAATTCGCAATATTCTAAAATGTTTGCAAAATTCATCACCAATGAAAAAGGAGCAATGTGTATGTCTATGATCACAATGTTAACAGCAGGCATCACAATGTTATTTTTCCCTTACATCTGTCAATTTGGTGTCTATGAAAGATGATTTGAACTCTTAAGTACGTGTAGAGGGAGTAGACAGTGAAGATAATGCAACACTAGGAAAACTTAGTGATAACTATCATTCCAAATGATTGGGACCAAGTTGAGTTTAGGTATAAAACATAGTATCATAGGTGAAAACTCAAATTAATTATTTAAATCATCTCTGATGCCTGTCAAATGCCACAATATTCTAAAATGTCTGAAAAATGTGTCACCAATGCAGGTGTAATGTTTATGTTACAACTATGTCTAAATATGTCAATTTATTCAATCTGATGATGTGTAGCTACATTAGATAATGTCTTTTGTGGCCAATTTAGGAGGGGAGTGAAGATAATGCATTACTATAAGGAATACAGCAGATGGCAAGAGTGACAACCGACTGAACAAACTGCTGCACTGAGAACTATGGCTAGCTGAAATTGCAATCAACTACTCAAACATATAATAAAACTGGCACCACATGGACAATACGATTAATGCCAAGCAGGAAGAAACAAGGTGTTCGATTTTAGAAAGGGAGAAGGTGTTTTCTGATAACACATCACTTAATCTGCAGAACGACATGCTTTGTTTACACCCATTCATGGGGCGACCAAATACGATGATAGAGAGATGTGACATTTCGAAATAAAGTGCCTGAAACGATATCTCGAAAATAAAAAAAATCTTTATCATTTATTGTGTAGTATGTAGTATTTGACACACTTTGAAAGCAAATAAAATATCTCTGCATCTAAAATGTTTTTGCATATTGGTACAAGTGATAAAAACTGCTGTTAAGCATCATTCTGTTTCGTCACAATTTCCATTTGACTACCACACATGCAAGCTCTATGGACCATCAAACTAAATGTTTGTGAAGTGTCTGTATAAGTTATTAACACATGCGCAGTTGGAAAACTTCTCATGATGTGCAAGAACTCCATAAAAATTCCCATGAAAATAGAATTGTAATATATGTGACATCTAGCACACTTTAACAGCAAATGGTTCTTCAAATTAAATACTTCCGCATCTAAATTACCTGTGTTACTTATCATAATACAACCAGCTCACATATTGGTACTACTTAAATGGATTATGGGTTAGCAGATGACTGCATTAAATTCATCTAAATATGTAAGAATTTTTTACATATTAGCTCTACTGCTGTTCTAGCTTACATTTGTAAATGGACCACGTCTAAAAGTCAGCGAAGCTCGGCACACATTGCAAGCAAATTAAATGTTTCCATACTTAATTTGTCTCTAAATAACTTCACCAAGATTTGACAAAGTAAACACTAACAACATTGCAAAAAAAGTTAAATAGTACCCTCATTATTTTACCCAATATAGGTAAAATATGATGTTTTTTTATGAATCAGACCGCTCTCACACTTTATTTTAGCTCATCTTCAGGCGATGATCGATGCCCCTTGAAGTTCCTCTTCAGTATATAGTGTTTCATTACCGTGTGAATTAGTCCCCACCACTTTCGAAGACAAGAATACTAACCCCTCTACCAGTTCATTCAGGTCGATAAATGCAGGCAATTGTCGGAGACCATCTTGAGCGCAATCTTTATTCGTTCCTGTAAGTATCATCATCATCTTCATCATCTTCGTCTTCTTTCTCTCTTTACGTTTCATATTCCTCATCAGATCTTCCTCGTCTTCTCCACCTTCTACTTTCATGAATGCATTGTTCCTAATGTCTTCATCTGCCTTCTTTCGGAGAAAGTGTCCCAGTCTCTGAGAAGTGGGTCTGATGATAATTTAAACTAAATTCTTCTTGAATCATATCTTTCTCTCCTACGACAAAACCAGATGAAATTTTTTGTACCCAACATTAGCGACAGCTTCACGCGTATCTGAAATTGAGAATAATGTTAATAACTCTGTAAAGCCATGATAGGAAACTATATAACTGCTGTTATTTTACATTTTCACTCATTAATTCTCATGGGAAGTTGACGAGCATGGTTCCTGAATCGCATCTTCATGTCGAATTACAAAACCTGGTGAGATTAGTTGTAAACAACACAAAAAGAAAGTCGGAAACCAAGAATAAGATAATACAACATACGTAATGTTGTATTTATCATACTCATTCACTGTGTTACTTGTGAAAGACTGAAAATTAAAAATATATTCACATACTTAATTCATACAAAATTAGCTATATCCAGCCATGTGTTGGTGTGTGCCATTCTTATTAAATGAGATGTAATGAAAGGAGGAAGCACACATTCTAACTTGGTTAACACCAAAACGCTAGCTGGTGTGGTAGTATGTTATCCTTAGATGTTAGTGATTTTCTGAATCTAGGCAGTGTTTTGCCACACTTAAATAAGTAAGTGTATTTAATATACATTATAGCTCCTTCCACACTCTCTCTCTGCCTTTCTCCTCCCCCTATCTTTCTCCATCTCTTCCTCCTCCCTCTCTCTCTCTCTCTCTCTCTCTCTGCGCTTCTCCTCCTCCCCCCTCTCTATATCCATTTCCTCACTTCCTCCTTTTTTGTCTTGTGTCCCTCTTACTGACCTAGAGCATTATTTATTATTGTGGCAAACGAGACTTTGACTGGAAATTGAAATCCCTTAATATGACTGGGTAAATCGATTGGGATAATATGTATATGGGATATGAGACAGACGTCTCCAACTGCTGGATGTCTGAGCATAGTACTTTCAATGACAGTATTTCACATAGTTTTAATCTCTGGTGGTATTAGAAAATTTGGGGCTATTCACACTCTGTAGTAACATTATAAACACAACACGGCCATTTAAAAATTATACAGCCTATGCCTGTCTTCAATTTGGGTGTTTATTGTGTAAAAATTGGAAGTGCATTGTTCAAGATTTTTTTGAGATTTTTCGTTACAAAGTTTCCTCTTTATATATTGCACTTCTTTACATACATCGGTTTGTTTCTTTTGTCGTCTTTCTTAAAGTTCTCCAACGTTCTTTCTCTACCCCCACATAACCACCGATTTTACTTCACAAATAACAGTCTCTTGAATTTCTTTCGTATTAGGTACCTCAAACACGAGTATGGTGTCTGAATTCGGTTTCAGCCGTTGCGCCTTCTATATCTAACATTCTGGAGGAAGAATATGTGTGTTTTGCGTTTCTTCATGGGCTTCCGTTTGATTTATTGCTAGGATCTTATTTCAACGCTTTTTTAAGATCGTTAATTCTCGTCTCATTTCCTCATTCACCTCCCCCTCCTGAAATGAACTCTTACAAAACCAGCTATAGGTAACTGCTTATTTTCTTATGATGTTACTAAGCTCTTCCTTTCATTTTCTTTATTTTTGTTAATTCTCTGTCTCGCTTTCTCGTTGACCACCCCATCCTTAATAGATTTTATCTAAGCTTCCCTGTATTATTTCCACTTCTCCTCATCATATCCCTTTACTGACGACATTTCTATACTTGAAAGTCAAAAGTACAAAACACAAGGCTAAGTAACTGCCTCCACGGAAAATTTACAAAACAACTCAAAAGTTTCGCGTACAACAGAAATTTCAAACTACGCTCAACTGGCATTTTTGCAACACTTACGTTTATTACTGCGACCGTTGGTGTCATGTCGCAGGCTGTGCAGCTCCCTTTGGCGTCGAGATGTTCGCCTCGAACGACTGTGATCAAAAATTATATAGAACACTTCGTCTTGTGTCTTACCACTGCAATTCGAGATGCTGTAGATTAGTGTTTCACACACGCACTGTTGGTGATAGGGCACACTTATTATTCTCTCCACATGTAGACACATAGCTCTATTGTTCAATAGTCATTATGGAATTTCAGTTACTATCCTCCACCGAAGAGCAGTCTTCCTTTTACGCATAGCCAGATGTAAAGCTCCTCATTCCTCTCTTCATTAATGTCCTTGCAAGTTTAAATTTTTCAGCTATCGGACTATCGGAATCAAGGATGGCAGCTTAAAATATAGATCACACTTGGTTACAAAAAATAACCTGGCTATAGGCCTAGCAACAATACGTGGCTCTTATAAAATGTAAATATTGAATTTATTTGATTATAAAATGAAAAACGTCACTTTAAAATTATAAAAGTACAACTCAAATTACTTCGATTTATTTTTCCTGCACGTGACACACTTCCCTAACAATGCCTTCGCTCGTCTAGTCTCAACTGACATTTATGTTTCACATTTATTAATCAGATGATAGCTGATCACGCAAGCCCTTTCATATATGTTGTACTTTTGATATGTTTCTTCGCGACAAAGACTGATTCTCAAACGCGGCTCAGTATCAAACATAATTCTCTTAATAAACTCCGCACGTCTTTCCCCGAAATAATTGAAATTATTTAATAATCATGGTCCGTGATTGCATTTAAGTTGTTAATTTTTATTTTTTAGATGAACGGTTTCGATCTTCTATGGGAGCATCAGTTCTACATTCCTTTGATGACAATAGGAATCGCTGGCGTGGAGCAAGTCCGTCCTTGCTGGCGTGGAGAACTCTACAGTGTAGATCTGATGATGAACTGACAGAAGATCAAAATCGGTCATCTAAATAATAAAAATTAACAACTTAAATCCTATCACAACAGTTTCCACACAATCAGTTTCCACACAATCCGTTTCCACACAATCAATCAGTTTCCACACAATCAGTTTCCACACAATCAGTTTCCACACAAACAACAAAATACAAAACAAAATAATTTACAACATTAAAACAAACAGCCCACTATATCACAAATCAGGTATATACAAATTAACTTGTGACAGCTGTTCTTGCTACTACATAGGACAGACAGGAAGAAATTTTGAAATCCGATACAAAGAGCACACTGACGCACTCCGTTTAAATAATTTAAATAAATCCACTTTTGCAGCCCATCTAGCCCAAAATAATCATTCAATCACAAATATAAAAACCAACCTCCACATTATACACATTGTAGACGAAGGAATAAAAATTGACCTCTTGGAACAACTGGAAATTTTCATGGATAACAATAAAACAACCCACACCATCTTAAATGAACAAATTGATTTAGTAAATAACCCATTCTTCCGAAATTTTAAAGAGTCCTTAAATTTGAAAAACTAATAAATACTGTTCTCATACACTTCCATACCCGTTCCCCACCTCGCTCATACCACACCTAAACACCTTCTTCTCTATCTCTTTTTTACTCTCTCTCTCTCTCTCTCTCTCTCTCTCTCTCTCTCACACACACACACACACACACACACACACACACACACACACAATCTTCTCTCTCTCTCCCTCCCTCCCTCCCTCCCACCGCATCCCTCCCTCTTCTCCCCCCCCCCCCCCCGACATCCCCATACGTATACTTCCCTCTTTACTGAGCTATGAGAAACATGCCAAACATAACTTCACTATCATAAATATTGTCCTGAACACTTTGTTGTAAATTTTATAAATAGCATAAGGAAACATTGCAGTGTAAAAACATAATACTAGTTTTTATAAAGGAAGTAATGTAATAAATATGTATTTTATTACGAATGCCAAACAAAACGAAAAATGAACTCTTTGGGGACAACAACAGCCACACTCTTTGGTTTCTTTATATTTTGTAAGGTATGTGGGAGTCACCATCGGTGGAAAAATGCTTGTTTCACTTGATATTTAACGATACTGGAAAGCATTCATTATGTTTTCGAGAGCAGTGCCTGCCACAAGAATAAAAACAATGATTAATACCATCAAATTAATGTTACAGTCTTAATATTCTTCCCACATACAGTGCTCACTTTTTCGTCTCTATATTTGCCACAAATCCACGACCCCCACAATACTCCAAACTAAATTGCATCATCTGGTGATGAATCGCCAGGCGATGCGAAACCGGTCATGAACAAATAAAAATTGACGAAAAAACGGCGATTGTTTACAGTAATTCCTGAAACCTTTAACAAGACATTCGCAGTGTTCCAAATCCAGAATGGATAAAAGTTTTATCACAACTGTGTTTATTACATAAATGATAACTGAACTACTTTTGTTCCACAAATTGTCGTAATACTTTTAACTATTGATTCCATTTCTTCTACAAACTGACGAAACACTTTTAACAATTTTGTATTTTTCACATTGTGTAACTGCTGAGGGTGATCTGAATTTTTATACTATCCCAAAATATCAGGTATGCCAAAACTGCTTCTAGCGCTTTTTATTGATTACTGGTTTCGATAGATCTGTGCCGTTATCATCGGAACTTCTAACACATTAGCAGACGTTCTTGATAGTCACAAACTTTCATGACACGTAGTGATTTTCATTATGTGACTTGCAAGTCCCACAATGATATCAGGCAATAAGTGAGAAAAACAGAGCTGTACGCCCTAAACAGTCTATAAAAATTACATGCAGTGCTTTACTTGTTCTCTTTGGTGTGGTCATAATGGAAATATAACAAGCCCAAAGGATTTAAGGAACTGGACACTTATTCGTGAAGAGCGGAGTTCAAGTTCCAGTCATACTGTTATATTTACACGTTCACGCTTCCCACTTCACTTAGAACAGATGAAGAAATGCTTCCTTCGACCTCAGTGGCCTGTTCCTTCCGTCATACCCAATCAACAGCAGTGGCATTCTGTCTGTGTCGAACTCATTGTCTAACCATACTGTTAATTCTAATCTGTTATTTTTAGCAAAAGTGCTATCCCTAAACGCCCTTCTCTCAGCCCATCTCATTCTCCAGAAAAGCTCGTGCAAAAGTAGGAGGAGGGCTACATTTTGACGTGCGAGGTGTAATTCGAATCACACAAAAACTTAGAGGTTTTCATATGTATAAACCATTGACACAAGTGAATGTAATCAGAAGATTCGCGCTTATATTCACGAACAAATGAGGAATCAAATCAAAGGCTTCTGGAACACTAATTTGCTAAGTAAGTACCGCAATGCTGCATCAAAGTTACAGTTTAGTGCTCTGCACGGCCACTCGTAAGTAATCAACGTCGGAAGTGCAGACAGGTAAGGCTAAAGAATAATATTTCGGCGAAATTTGTGTTACACGTAAGTGACTACTTGATCGTACAATACACTTCATTACGTATGCGAAGCCTGAGAAAAGAGACATCTTGCAACACTGCGAATTTTTATGGCACACCATATTAGCCGGTAACTGCACTCTGACTTTAAACTGATTCATTACCGTCGGTCAAGTCAGCGGATGTGGGCATGAGGTTTACTACAGAAGTCCTCATGTCCCCCTGCGAAAGAGAAAGTAGACGGAGCTCCGATGCGGCGTCACGGAATACAACGTGCTCAAACTTTTTAAGAAACGAATGCAAAATTCTATGGACTCACAGGTTCCCTATGCTGGAAGCGACACCCACTGATTGAACATATTTGCCAAGTGCATAAGTTTCCAGCTTAAGTCTTAAATCTTTTGTGTCAGATCACGTATTCTGTACTTTGCAGCACCGGTTATGGGCATTTACATAGTAAACCACTGAGCTGATGATTTAAATTGAAATTGGGTCACTGCATTAGCACACACTACGGGGACTTGAAACAGATGGGC
This sequence comes from Schistocerca piceifrons, assembly GCF_021461385.2. NCBI lineage: Eukaryota > Metazoa > Arthropoda > Insecta > Orthoptera > Acrididae > Schistocerca > Schistocerca piceifrons. Next base: position 205,027,248 of record NC_060145.1, on the reverse strand, counting down.
AATAATGCGCTTCGACTAATGATTTGTCAGTGATTCCAGCGCTCTTGTAGGTAACCGTTCACCTTAGGGCCCTATATTACTATCTGTTGCGTATTCATCTATTTATCTGTTTGTGTCGGTTTTCTCTGTCACTAATTAAAGTGGTGCAGTGAGAAGCATCTGGGTTAGTATTCGAGAAGACAAATGTTCTTATTTCTGTTCGGACATTCAGATTTAAGTTTTTCCACTTTCCCTAAATAGCTTAAGGCAAATGCTGGGATGAATTCTTCGAAAAAGACATGCCATATTCCCTTTCTCTTACTTTTAAAATCAAATCTAGTGCTCCGTGTCTAATAACTTCGTCATTGACAGGCCATTAAACATAATATTCTTTCTTGCTTACTCTCAGTGTCGTGTACATTTTAAGTTCCACATCTGAGTAATCGCTATTACGTAAGGAGTCTTTGCTTATCACTTGATAGTTTTGTGCCCTAGGAGCACAAACGCAAAGTCGGGTACAACTCGAGGGCGAAGAAGATTAGCTGTGCTGTTTTCCAAAGTGAACCACCTTAGCATTTATTTTAAATGATCTGGATGACTGAATACGGAACTGTGATTTACCTTTCTCGAATCTGTGTACGGTTCCTTAACCACTCATTTGAGTCCTGTTTCGAAGAGATGATGCAGAAAATGGAGAAGAAAGCACCACTTCCTCCTGTTAGTGATGTGAGACGTGGTACATAGTGGGGGACAAACTCGAGGTATGTTACAGAGTGTTGTCTGCAACAGCAACAGAGTTGTAGAAGTCGGCACAGAATTTCTGTCTTTGGTAATAAAACTAAAATCATCTGTCTTCAGCTACTGTAACTTGTTCTTCAGCTCCAACTCTGTGTTTCAGTTTCCATCACTGGGATGTTCCTCTGAAATACCTCATGATGCTTATGCATAATTTAGCAAAAATTATGCCTAATTTTATGGTACCTGTGAAGCACCTCTCAGGATTGAGGAGTAGTAGCGGAACAGAGTCAGTCAAACTGTGGGAAATGCAATACTCAGGAATGACCGTACATTAACTGACGATAGAAACAGACCACGCAAGGCAGAGGAGCTGTACAGCTACACAGGTACTCGTATTATTCAACGATCGCACCATCTTTTTAAAAATCAACTGCTTTTCGAATCCTAACTGAATTTTAAGGTTACCTACTCAAATGTCACTATTTTCCTACTAATGGAGCATGCTTTACGATGTGGTTGATTCTAAACATTGTCTACATTTTTGTTTGCCTCCACTCTACTTTAGTTTATTTTTAGCTCAGTCTGATATAGCACACAATACTGAAGGCTACGATAGCGTCCACACCGTGCGTGGGACGAAAACAGTTGAATCTAACGTACCTGAGAATTTCCTGATGACTTTCGATGCAAAGGCAAAGGTCGCTGTACATTTTGTCGTGAGCCACGGAAGATGCACTCCGCCATGGGCGACCTTCACCTGCTCCACTCTCGCTCATCCTCAGCTTCCCAATCCTCAGCGCGAGCACCTCTAGCTGTGCGGCTACCAGTATCATGATCGTCGCGAACAGGCAGTCCATGCCGAAGCTAACTTCGGCCATCCACATGCCTGTCAAACACTGAACGGCGTACGAGAGTTCGTAGTAGCTGGTAGTGTTGTCCCAGGGGTGCTGCACGAAGGGAAGGCGCCGCTCACCGGGGTGGGCGATTAACGGCATCGGGAACCACACGAGGCCTTGCGAAGCCATGAACAGCAACATTCCCAGCGTGAGGCGGCCCGCTCGCATGCGGGACCTGTGGACAATGTTCTCCAGCGCAGGATCGCTGGAGCTGGGATCCTTCTGAGTCAACATCAGCGAGTCGACACGGCGGGCCATCGAATTGTACCGCCGTCGGTCCCGCGTGAAGAAGGCCATCTTCACCATACCGCTGCACATGGTGAAGGTGTTGGTCAGCACCAGCGTTGTGGCTTCGAGGTCTCGCCAGCTGAAGGAGACAGCCAGCGAACCTTCGACGAAGTTCCAGATGCCCAGTGCGAAAACGAAGATGACGTACAGTTCGAAAAGACGGAAATTACCTAAGGGCCACACTCCGAAGAGCCACAGGTGACGTATGTTGAGCTTGAGTACAGATCGTCCGCTCGAGGACCAGGAGAAAGGCATTTCCACATCCCCTCGTCGTGCACTGTCCATTGACTTAATTATACGTATCTACTGCACAGCACCCTATTGCTCCCTCTTGCGCTTGTGTGGGTTCGGTGCCAGCCTTGGACTGAATAAGCTCTGACTCAGCCACTTTCTTCCCAACGCGAGACGGAGGAGTGGGGAGTGCGAAATACTGTTGAAAACTTCAGATCACTCATTGTCCTGATCCAGACGAGTTGAAAGAGCCCTGTGTACATATATACATGACTGAGAGTGGCACAAATTACACAGAGATGAGATTTAAATTATCCAGCATGACAATAGCATCTGTATCTGACTTATTTAATTTCTTCGACTTTTACCCTTCCCTTGGTTACATAATGCAAAACAATGTAGTACGACAGTGGAAATAAGTAATAAGAGTTTCCAAGTATCAGTTGTTGCATTTATAACGCGATAAATCGACATGTTTGAAAATTACATGTCCCTCTTTCGATCAAGTACAGTTACCTCTGTCTGTTTATTGCTACGAGACAGAAGGCAATAAGCTGCTGAATTAACTGCACGTCGCCAGTAAAACAAAAATTAAATGAATAAAATAAAGTGCTTCAGATTTTTCTTCAAAAGAAAAGTGCCAGTACTATATGAAGGACTTACAAGTAATGTCATGATATGTACGTACAGACAACAGTATGCACTATCCATGCTGATGATAAGATATGATTACCGATTACTTCGTTGCGAGCATAGACTTACACCTGTTGTGAAAGTCGCCAGCGAAATTGGTCGACTATTTGGCTGTTATCATGAACTGAATATCGTCATTGCACAAATCGAACTGAATAAGTTCAATTAACACTACGCTTACATTTGCCTTTGCTTAAATTTTGTAACAAATTTATTTATGTAGAGAAAACTTGTATGCAAATAGTGACAAATTCGGCATTTATAATTTTCTTGATTGTCTTTCAAAGTTACTGGACGCATAGTGTTTTCGTATACCGCCGTTCACAATATGGATTTAAAGTGTGATATATCCAACATCAAGTGCGAATGAAGTCTTTCTTCAATAAGAGTTTGCAGGAATAGGCACATATAATCATCTTACATCATCAGTTCCACGTCCCATGTCTATATACTGCAATGTCTAGGAGAAGTAAAATATTCAGATACTTTCGGAAACCTGCAGGCTTCAATACGAACGAAAAGAGAACATATGCTAGGGAAATAATATTTATTTAGTGTAGAAGATCATATTATTTTCCAGTATTTCCCCTCTCAGTTGAATCCATGTTTCCACTTTTTCTTGTGAGCACATTTCATCCCTCAAGTGTGAATACGAAAGATCTACGAGATACTCATCTACGACTATCATAGCATCGTGACAAGGTTCAAAGGATTTTTCAATTACAATTTTTTTTAGATGCGGAGATAAATAAGTAATTAATCTACATCCACATTTACTTGGACACTCTGCAAATTACACTTAAGTGCCTGGCCGAGGGTTCACTGAACCACCTTCACAATAATTCTCTATTATTCCGCTCTCGAACAGCGCGAAAGAAACAAACAACTATATTTTTCCGTGCGCGCTGTCATTTCCCTTGTTTTATTATGACGATCGTTTCTTCCTATGTAGGTAGGTGTCAACAAAATATTTTCACATTCGGAGGTGAGAAGATCCCGCCGCATTGAGAAATGCCTTTGTTTAAATGAAGTCCGCCCTATTTCCTGTATCATATCCGTGACTCTCCCCTACTTCTCGATAGTGCAAAACGTGCTGCTATCCTATGAACTTTCTCAATGAGCTCCCTTAATCCTATCTAGTACGGATCCCATGCCGTGCAGCAGCACTCCAAAAGAAGACGGACAGGCGTAGTTAGACAGTCCCTTTAGTAGATCTGTTGCATCTTCTAAGCGTTCTGCCAATAAAAAACAGTCTTTGGTTCGCCTTCCCCATAACATTTTCTATGAGTTATTTCCAATTTACGTTGTTAATAATTGTATTTCCCAGGTATTTAGTAGAATAAACTGCTTTTAGATTCGATAATTTATCGCCTATCCGAAGTTTGATTCCTTTCAGCACTCATGTGGGTGACCTCACACTTTTCATTATTTATGGTCAATTGCCAATTTACGCACCATTTAGACATCTTTTCTAAGTATATTCGCAATTTGTTTTGATCTCATGACGACTTTACTGAACGATAAATGGCAGCATCACCTACAAATCACCTAAGACGACTGCTCAGATAGTTTCCTAAATCGTTTACATGGAGAAGGAACAGCTGAGGGCCTGTAACACTACGCCAGAAATAACTTCTGTTCTACTCGATGACTTCACGTCAGCTGCTACGAACTGCCTTCTCTCTTACAGGAAACGACGAATCTAGGAATCTAGTCGCATAACTGACACGTATTCCACAAGCACGCAGTCTAATTACAAGGCTAGGTACATTGTCAAAACCCTTTTGGAAATCTAGAAACACGGAAAAAATTGAAATTCCTTGTCAATAGCACTGAAAACTTTGTTTTAGTAAAGACCTAATTGTGTTTCATACGAACAATGTTTTCTAAATCCTTGTTGACTATGTGTCAATAGACCGTACTCATCGAGGTAATTCGTAATGTTCGAACACATAATATCTTCCAAAATCCTGGTGCATATCGACTATAATCAGATGGCTCTGTAATTTAGTGTATTACTCATACTGCCTTTCTTGAATATTGGTGTGACCTGTGCAACTTCCCAGTCTTTGGGTACGGATCTTTCGTCGGGCGATTGGCGTATGAGATGGTTAAGTATGGAACTATTGAATCAGCACGCTCTGAATGACAGCTAATTGGTGTTTAGTGTCGGAAAACTTCCATTAATTAAGTGGTCTAAGTTTCCTCGCTACCCCGAGGATATTTACTTCTAAGGTACTCATGTTGGCAGCTGTTCTTGATTCGAAATGCGGAATATCACCGTCGTCTTCTTTGGTGAAGAGATTTCGGAAGGCTGTGTTAATAACTGTGCTTAATATCTTAAAATACACCGCTTTTCATTTTGAAATGCCCTTTTTGTACAGATGAATCATTTTATGTTTTTTCAGAAGTTAGTCCAGAAGCCGTGTAAATAGTTTGCTGGTTGAGGTTTACCCTTTCCAAGGAAATCATAAAAAGGAATCCATTTTGTTACTTTCGACGTCAGCGCCTATTACCGCCCACTCTGCTTAATGATTGATTTGTATTATTATATTGTGCATCCAAGCCTCATCCACAGCAACAAACCGCTGACTAAAACATGCCGTATTATGTTTGAAAAGCTCCCACAGTTGCGGAGAAATTAGTTTCTTTGCATTTAACAAAATGTTGCTCACAAAGCTATCTCATGATCAGTTCTTAATGTAAAATGTGCCGTACCTCTCTTCTGGTATCCTGTACCGTCAGATATCTCACACTCCTTTAATCGTTCAGCATGCAGAAGCGCAGTTTGAACGTTCTTTATGTTTTCACCTGTAGTTGCAGTTTTTAACATCCTAGCTGCTACATTTTAAAAACAACATAAAGTTCGAATTGAGTCATGTATTAATTGTTAGAATGAAGGACTGTACTTTTGTAAATTCTCACAAGTTTCACATTAATCGACGTTCACGATAAATCCATTAAAAGGAAGGGTTTGCGACTAATCACACATACCAACACCGCTTTAAAAAGCCATACAGATAAACCTACGACCTAGTTCATTCATAACTTACATTATTTCACAACAACTACAAGAGAGAAATAGTAAAATATTTGATATTTATCAAAGCCATCTATTCGTCAAGGTCAAGAAATTACTTTCCAGTTCTCCTAATAGCCTTCATCTCTGTCAAAAGACTGTTCAATATTTCCGCTGCAATTTTATTTCTACATTAGTTAGTAAGTACCCGCAGTATAAAGATTCTTTTTCTGTCGTTTGTTGACTTACTGGATCCCGTTACCGAGTACTCGTATATGTTTTCTTGCAGATTTTGTAGATAGCAGTGTACGGATGGGGCTTAATCACAAGGCTTAATCACACGATATTGCGTATGTGTTTTATTTATAGGTTCAGTCACGTATTTTCTGCTATGTATTACATGTCGTCGGCCATGTGCACTGTTGCGACAAGTTTGAGTGGAGCTTTCTTATTGATAATTTTCGGTTTAGATGTATTGTTGTCACGAGACGCCTAGCATTGTGAAAGACGGTTGAAAAGTGCCGCTGCCGTACGAGTGCGTTGCAGTAGACTCTGTATAAAATGTTCAAAAAAATTTCTATTTTCATATTGAGGGCATTTTAAAATCCGAACCTTTCTTCCCTGTAAAACGATTACTTGAATTTGCAATTTAAAAAACAATGTTTTCGCAGTGACTCCTTTCATTTATAACATACCCCTCTGATACAATTTCTTGTCGATCAGTATTACATATCTCATCCTTCCACGACTTTTGAAAAGAAATACTTTTCCTTACGACGTTTTTGTGTTTCCAAGGAGCTCTGTAGATCAGTCACTAGTTCATGTCAGTTCTTTAAAGGCATTTTGCATAGAACTGAAAACAATGTTTTCCTGATTTCACGAATTTTTCTTCCAGGTGGTAATTTAAGTTTCCCTAGCTTACATCTTACCGGTTAGCAATATGATAAGGAAGTAACCGAAAATAAATTGCTATGTCTATTATGGCTAGCAATCGTTTTCCAAAACATCTGCTGACTGGTGGATGTAGTGTCCCAATTAAATGATATCTAAAAACGATACATTAAGATAAAGTTAACAGGTTAACACTGCTGTGTACTACTGTAGACGCCCAGGGCAGATAATTAAAATCTCTGCCATTACATATAGTTTTGCTCTCTCACTTTGATCTCACAGTGGAAGACGAAATGAACTGGCTTTGTATTTTGAGACATTCACCTGGCAAGACACAAATTGCTGTTTTGCGCAGTCAGGTCAGAATTTTGAAAACAAATATTGAAGGCTATAATTCTGGCGAGCTTTACAAAAAGCACCGATCATATTATTTTATTGTCCCCGTCATTGCCAGTTACTTATTTGTGGTGAGTTTCGTTACCGTGTAGTATTTTTACTGCGTAAAATGAAGACATGCAAGGACAGGATACACCGAGAAAAGTTCTCATTCTAGTATTCTATCTCTTGCTGAACTGATCGTAACCGTTCGTAATAAACTTACAACAACATTCATTCCTATAGATGTCACAATTAATTTTTCCTTTTACTTTGTCAAAAAAAGCTATGATAAGAATTCAGTTGGTATTCAGGAAATAGTTCCATGTAGAAAAACGTAGCAAAATAGGAGTGAACGTACAAACAAATACAAATAAGACAACGAGTGATGGACAATGAACCAGATTATCACAACGCTGCTGATTAGGAGTGACATCGTCAACAGTTCAGGATTGCTGAAATCTCTTCAGACGTACGTGTCGTACTAGTAGTGGTAGTAGTAGTAGTTGCAGTAGTAGCATTAGCAGTCGTAGCAGTGAAAGCTCTAATAACACTAATAGTAGACTATGATAATTACCACTATTCCTCTACTCTACCCTAATAGTGAAAGGAGACTACTGTCTGTGTAATAGTAGTTGTATTAGTAGTACTAGTAGTAGCCTCCTTCCACTACTGCTGTTACTACTTCTACTACAATGCAGTGGTAGTGGTACTAGTGATTGTAGCAATAGTAACAGTAGAGGCCTACTTTTGTCTCTAGTTCTACTGCTTCTACACTACTAATACTCTACTCCACAGTTGCACTCTGTCGATGTCAACAAATATTAGCGCAGTGTTTGCTGATTTGGGACGTTCTATCAGACAAGTTACATTACATTCATTATTATTTTCTCCTAAATAATCAATCGTTTATTAGGTTGTTGTTGTGGTCTTCAGTCGTAAGACTGGTTTACTGCAGTTCTCTGCGCTACTTTACCACCTGCGGACCATTTCAGGTCGATTCCTGGGTTCGGTACTGAGTGGGCGAGAGGTTACAGATCGTGACTGCTGCTGTGGCCCTCCTCCCTGCCAAGCCGAATATAACTTGCTGTCACTCTCACTAACAGTAGTAATAGCTCTTATGAAACGAATGTTATTCTTTTTAGAAAAATCTGCTGGTGGCTCTACACAAACTGTCTGTCCTTCTCGTCTTAGGTCTTCTAACTCGTCTTCTTGTTGTCGGTTCGTAAGTAAAGATTAGTTTGGAGGTCGTTTACAGTTCATTCTTTGTACGTGTTCGTTACAGGTGTTGCGGTAAGTAGTTATTCCACTTTCAACTGGCTCTACATTTACTAGCTCTTGTCCCACCTTTTCGTTTTCTATGTAATGTGTTCCTGATAGACCTCTGGTCTTCTTAGAAATTTCGTTTCTGCTCTTTCTTTTTTACCCAGAATTGGTTTTGTAGGTACCTAGCCATCACTCCAATAACAAGGTGCTGGAGGAGCAAAAAGGTCATAAAATTTTACTCTCGTTCCTTATCTGATCTCATTTTTAAATACGTCATGAATGGTACCATCTGTTTTTCCAAATCTAACCAATCTTACATCTACATTTTTATTACTATTTGTATCAGTTAGATAACTCAAGTAAGTGAAGCACGACATTTGTTCTAAAATCACTTTATTAGGGCCTACCGATGATTTTGGATCGGACCAGATCTTTGCCCAAGAACTTTAAACTTGTATTTGGAAATCTCAACATCCCAATGCTTACTTAGTGTGATATGACTAAAGGGATTAGTCCATCGCCTATTACCAAAGACTCAATCGCCTAATTTTATGATCGGATAAAAACTTGTTTACTCTCGAGAGATTTCTTCTTGTTCCGTTGCGTCTCACTTAACAATAAAATGAAACACAAAAAGGAATGCACTGCTTGGTATACATAAAGCGCGTTTTTAGATTGCACCGCCTTCGTATTACGCTTCCATGAACACACAGAGAACGATAATATCGCTGACTGGCTTAAGGAAAACAACTTATAATTTCACTCTTACTGCGCCCTGATACGGAACGTATTCGTAAGACACATTAATTACTATATTACCTATTCCCCGTAATAATCTGCTATGTTTTTATCCTTGTGAAATATTATTTCCTAGTCTTTGTTAAACGTATGCGAAGTTATCTAGCACGTCAGTCTAACAGAGATTCTACACAGCTAGTGTCGTCGATATAACCGTTAATAACATAGTTGACTTATCATATTTACCCATGTCTCCATTTACGATATTTTCTTTCTTTTGCTTTTTGTTATGAACTTTCCAGTTTCTTTTATTTACCGAACGTTGATTAACATCAGCTAAATAGTCACAGTTATCTTGCTTCACATATCTCATCATCAAATTAGTGACGCACTTTTACCACTCTTTGGAATGCGTTTTCCTTATCAAAGATAATTTGAACCTTTAAATATTAGCTTATGTGCATAATATTTAACGGTAAATTGATCACGAATAAAATATTACCTTTTCTTCACTACAAATTTGTTTTCTTATATTTGTTTTTTTTCTTTAAAGATTGACGATCTTTTTTTTTCTTTATCTGATTTTGTTTTTCTCTCTTTATTTAAGATAACTAGGGCTAAAATTAGCAATCGGGTCTTATTGTAATTTTAAACAATATCAAAAATCTTTATTCATGAAACGCAAACTATAAATACAGGGAAGGTGCGTGACCCCCAGTGTTTGCCAGTAAGTATTGTTGACAATCTCACCTATTCGAAAATACAGAGTTACTACCAACGTCAGTATTTTCTGTCTGAACATATTGCAACCAAAACTTGACTTCTTTAAGCGTTGGCTCCATTTTAATTGAATCCCGATAAGATGTCATTAAAGTTTACCCTCTGAACACAGAATCTGCTCGAAGAAAAAGTTGACGCTATCATCTTCCTGTTGATTGTTCCCATCTTGGGCTCACTACTTTTGTCCCTTTCCTACAGAGTTCATAATCTTTTTCATTATTACGTAAGTACCCAGTCTTCTTACCACTATCAGACTTCGCAATTGCTAAGTATGTAGGCTGCTAAACACGTAGTGTTCTCACGGCTACTTTCAAGCACATAAGGAAAAAAAAAAAAAAAAAAAAAACAGAAGCCGCTCAGCTCAACACAGGATTGTGCTCAGTTCTATAATTTCTCTCTTACGAAATAGTATCCAAACTCAGCCCTACTACCAAAGTCCTCCACCAAAATGGATATTCAGAACTATTACAAACACAAAATATCCGGGCTCATTGACAACTCAACCTCAGATATTCACTGGCGTAAAACTGCTCTGGACAAGATGTACTGTCGTCGCAATATAGTGAGTTTCGAACACTCACAAAACTGTCTGTAGAGTCATGTGCACTCATTTAACAAGAACTAGGGCCTAACTGAATCCTCTCGCCTATAGTGCCAAATGTCAGATCAAACTTCTTACTTACCCAACGTGAAGTAATTCGCTCGATTCTCCAAAGAGCGGTTAGCTCTCCTGGCCAGTTAACATGAAGTTATGTAATCTTACTTGCGACCTATTAAAAACAGTACTCTCTCTAAAGTCACGATAAACGTATTCAGAATCATTAAACTGAAGAAAAGACAAGAGCCATTACCCTTTCAACAGTATTTGTGTTGTTCATGTACGCCATCGTGGAGCTCGATAGTGGCCAGTTGAGTACTCATTTGTAGGCATCACTTACCAGACCGCCTTCTGCTCACACACAGACCGCTACAACATAACACAAACACGTTAGGAACTTTAAGAGCAGATGTTTTCTGCACGGTTATGGCTATCACTATAGACTAACTGTTTTGCCCCCACGCAGCCGCGCTTCAAAAACTGACCTCCTGCCCAAGGGAAAATAAGCGTTAATGGCTTGCTCTTGCGCGACGTGTACTTGGAGGTGCTAACCAACGTAAAGGCCTATCCATCTTCACAACTATAATTATTACCCTGCCAATGAAGTAAATACCAATGTAGTGTCATGCAGTACACTGTCCTAAGTCACAAATAAAAATATCTGTACTTATATCCGTTACACACTGAATGTGTCGTCTCCTATTTACGATAATACCACTAATGCAGATGTTAAGAAGAATGGGTGATATTCGGCACCACCGTCGCATTATTTATTAAAATTTCGTTTGTTCCTAGAACAATATTTTCACTGGCCAGTCCTGAGTCGTACTTGTGTAGCTCAGTGGGTAGAGTATCTCAGTCGGTAGAGCACTTGCCCGCGAAAGGCAAAGGTCCTGAGTTCCAGACTCGGTCCGGCACACACTTTTAATCTGCACGGAAGAATCACTTTTTTAATTTTACTTGTACCGCATTTATTACAATTTTGAATTCCTTGTATACGATTCTTATTGCCTTTAATAATTTGCTGGGATATCCACCGCTTTTAATTAGATTCCATGTACTGTTTCTGTTCCTACACTGAAGTGTAAAACAAACTGGTATAGGCATTCGTATTCAAATGCAGAGATATGTAAACATTCAGAATAGGGCGCTATGGTCGGCAACGCCCATATAGGAGAACAAGTGTCTGGCGCAATTGTTAGATCGGTTACTACTGCTACATTGGGAGGTTATCAATATTTAAGTGAGCTTGAATATAGCGTTACACTCGGAGCAAGAGCGATAGGACATAGCATCTCCGAGGTAACGATGAAGCGAAGATTATCCTGTACGATCATTTCAGGAGTGTACAGTGAATATTAGGAATGCGGTAAAACATCTAATCTCCAAGATCGCTGCGACCGGAAAAAGATACTGCAATAACGGGGCCATTAACGACTGAAGAGAATCGTTCAACGTGACAGAAGTGCAACCCTTCCACAATTTGCTAGAGATTTCAGTGTTGGCCCATCAACAAGTGTCAGCATGTGGACCATTCAACAAAACCATCGATATGGGCTTTCAGAGCCGAAGGCCCACTCATGTGCCGTTGATGATTGCGCGACACAAAGCTTTACGCCTCGCCTGGGCCCGTCACACCGACATTGGACTGTTGATGACTGAAAACATGTTGCCTCGACGGGCGAGTCTCGTTTCAAATTGTATCGAGCAGATGGACTTGAACGGGTATGGAGACAACCTAATGAATCCATAGACGCTGCATGTCAGCAGGGGACAGTTCAAGCTGGTGGAAGCTCTGTAATGCAGTTGCAGTGATATGGTATCCCTGATACGTCTAGCTATGACACCTGCATCCATTCATGTCCATTGTGCATTCCTACGGGCTTGGGCAATTCCAGCAGGACAATGTGACGCCCCACACGTCCAGAATTACTACCGATGGCTCCATGAACACTCTTTAGAGTTTAAACACTTCCGCTCGCCATCAAACTCCCCAGCCATGAACGTTATTGAGCATATCTGGGATGCCTTGCACCATGCTGTTCAGAAGAGATCTCCATCCCCTCGTACTCTTACGGATTTATGGACAACCCTGCAGGATTAATGGTGTCATTTCCCTCCAGCACAACTTCAGACATTAGTCGAGTCTATGCCACGTTGTGTTGCGCACTTCTGCGTGCTCGCTGGAGCCTGCACGATATTAGGCAGGTGTATTAGTTCCTTTGGCTCTTCAATGTATTGTCAGATGCTCTAACCACACCTGTAAAAGCTGTGTGTGTTTGTAGGTTATATTCTCGCCTTTTCTCTGTTACCTGTTATACACTCTGTTTGTAAATGATCTTCCTATTTTAAACCTTGCCCGTTCTTCATTACTGACAGTCCCGGAAAGTGTGTAAGTCTGCTTTTTATTATTGTTGCATACACTGTGGCGACAAAAGTTATCCGAAAACTAGTAATATCGTGTAGGACCTCGTTTTGCCCGGCTTAGTACAGCAAATCGACGTGCCATAGTCTCAACATGTTGCTAGAAGTCCCCTGAGTAAATATTGAGTCATGCTGCGTCTACAGGCGTCCATAATCGCAAAAGTGTTGCCGGTGCAAGATTTTGAGCATGAATTGACCTATCTATTATTTCCCATAAATGTTCCACGAGAGTCATGCCAGGCGATCGGGGTGACCAAATCATTCGCTCGAATTGTCCAGAATGTTCTTCAATACAATCACGAACAGTTGTGGCCCTGTGACTTGGCACATTGCCTTCCATAAAAATTCCGTCGTTGCCTGGGAAGAAGAATTCCATGAATGACTGCAAATTGTGTCCAATTAGCCGAAAATAACTATTTCCAGTGAATCGTCGTTTCAGTTGGATCAGAGAACCCAGAAGTAAAGAACAGCAAAAATACACATGAAATCATAACACAATAAAAGACTTAAACATTCCATGAAACAGCATCTCTCATTTCTTTCGACATAAGGGACATGTACATCTAGATTCCCACTGCAGACAGATTAAAACTAACTGAAGAACAGTTACTAACATGAAACTAACTCTCTGCAGAGAGAAGTAATGAAACAACCAAGACCCTCTAAGCAATTGTATTATAAAATTAAGTCAAGTTTCAAATGGAACTTTACGTAAAAACAGATGGGTTCCCAATGAGATCTCCAATATCAGGAACATTGGAAAACATATTCATCAACCACGCAGAAAACACAATCTTCGATACATTCATCACAAAGAAGGGGTACAAAATCGTTTACTGGTACAGATACGTGGACGACATAACCTGTAGGGTAGACGAACCAAAACGGAAATAGGTAATCTTCATACAGACATAAATAATATACATAAAAGTACTCAATTCATGAAAAAAGAAAAGCAAAAGCAAATACATTTCTCGGATACAACAAAGAAGAGAGGCAACATTAAGGACACATTTCACATCTTCAGAAAGCGAACAGCCACAGACACAGTTATACATGTCTCATCCAATCATCCGATAATCAAAAATTAGCGACTCCACGACACATATTACACAGAATAAATAATATCTCACTCAGCAAAGAAAACTATGAACTCTAATTACAAACAATATAACTCATAGTCGCAAACAACGGTTACAACATTCATGAAGTACAAAGGCTCAACCAAAAAATCCAAACTCAACCAAACAAAAATGAATACAAGCAGAGAACACAAATACCAAAGAACCACGCAGACACTACAGCACACATGGAAACACAGCATTCAAGACATGACTAACAGAAAGGTTGGTATACTTTAACATACGAACATACAGGATAGCAAATATGTTACAGAAAAAGGGATTACACATTGTTTACAGAAAAATAAACACACTCCAGTCACATTTACAAACAAAAAAAGTGTAACCAGATAAATATCAAATAGCAGGTATATTACAATTAGAATGCCAAGAATGTAAATTGGTACGTCTGGCGAAGAGAGGGAGGAAATTCAGAAGTAAGTATAGAGAGCATTTAAGACGCTGGAAGTAAGAAAACAGCCATTCTGCCTTTGCTGAATACTTGATAAAACACGGACGTGAACCATCCAACATGGAACAAGGTGCAAAAATCGTTATAGTGAACAAACACATCAAACACATTAAAGAAACCCCTGACGCAGTAACAGAACTTTCACATACAAAGAGCACTTGCATTTAAAAAGGAAGTAATTAATGACCAAATTAATATAAGCAATAATTCACTGATCATGTTAGCTACTGAAACAATAACAAACACAAATCTGAAATATAACCAGAGTAAATAATTACTGGATCTTCCTGCCCCCCTCCCGTTCACTCTCCCTCTCTCTCTCTCTCTCTCTCTCTCTCTCACACACACACACACACACACACACACACGCGCGCACACTAATCCACTTTAAAGAAACTTCTCTGGCTAGAAGCGACACATTAACACATATCAAAGTACACACACAAAATGAAAAATATCAAATCACAAACACGCAGCACAAATAAAAGACGAAAGATAAACAAACAGCGATAGTTCCCTACAAGACAAACTGTAAACACACACTTGTAATTAGAGAATTAAGTGTATGTGAGATGTGTTGTGATAAATATGGGTGAAAATGCATCATAAATCGGCCAACTGGAATATGGGAAACGAATGAACACATCTCCAGGACCACGCATATCGACTAAGGACACTGGAAATCGTGACACCAAACGATAATTTAAAGTCACGATATTTGTGCTACAAAAGCTCTTCCTGAAGAGAAAAACAATGGAAAAACATGACAAAATGTAGTATGTGTATTCTATATATAAAAAGATATATGTATTGAACACCATTGGAGATGCTTCATAAGTAAAAGAAGCTAAAAGCGTATGGCAAAAAGAAACTGTCTTTCATTTAGTTGTATAGGCGGGACATACATTCATGAAATTCAATAATATCTAGAACTTTCCTGGTCATTTTTCTTCAAGAGGGAGAGTACTTCGTCTGTTTCCGATGATTGATGTGTTTTACTTTCCTGCCAATACAGGCTAAATATGTGTGACCACCTCTATATGTCATCCTCATCATTTACGCTTATGATATCTGTTCCAGCTGCTTTTCTGTTTTTAATTTCTCTTAGAGGATTTTCAACCTCCTCCATTGTAATGTAGTCAACTTCATCAAGTCCACCGTCTTGTTCTTCTGCTTCTAACTGATGTTATCGTTCTCACTGCTGGCAATAAACTTCTTTGTTGTGTTGAACCCCTCGATCATTCCCCTGCGCATCTATTTCTGCTGTGTCCTGTTCGTAACTGTCCACGTGCCGAAAATATTTTATACGAAAAATTCTGCCAACCATGAATTTCATTTTCAATATGTCTTATAAATATTTCCCAAACTGCTTGTTCAAGATAAGCAGGCGGTCTCTGTCGTGTTGAATACATAATTATGAGAGTATACTGCAGTAACCACTCACAGTTTGGTGTTAATTCACTTTCCTGAAAATGCACCGTTATAGTTTGCGAATAGGCGGAACGCACTATTTACTTCGGGGTTTACAGGTCAGTTGCTGAGATATTACCGCCTGGAACATGCAGAACATTTCACGGCAACTTACCTGTTAATGAAGAACGCCACTAGGGAGGGAGGGGGCCAAGAGGGGGGGAGGGGGGGTAGACAAGAGCGCCCATAGGATAGTTTGTACGGGGACCAAACCCTGAGAGTACTCAGTATTGTAACATCTATGAAGACGAATGATGAGTTATAAGTAACCATAAATCAATTCCAGTTCTTGGAAGAAAAACACCTCGCTTCTTTCCTTGAGAGATAGTATGGGCGCCCTTGCTTTTAATCGTTGTACCATAAGATATGATACAAACATGTAATCCGTCTGACGGTGTATGCATAAATTCGACTCTGGTATCGTTGTTTTCTTTACTCAGTAGAAAGAACCAAATCAAACTGTGGCCGGTTACTGTTGTACACTGCAAACATTCCTTGTCATATAACGAGAATACTTCTGCAATAACGTCATTATTTGATAAAACAGCATATTATTCTGTTGGTTTTTAGTTCTGGAGGTTTTGCATTGCAGAACTGTCTGTTGAGACATTTAGTGGGACACCAGAACGAGAAATAAATATGCAAATCTGATTGACAAGTGCCGCACCGAAAGCACAGTGGGTTTAGCATATTATTTGACAAATAAAAGCTTTTTTTACAGAATACTGGTGTGAACAAGGAAAGAAAACATAATATCTAATCTATTATTTGAAAAGCTTGAAAGAAGTGTTCAGTACTGGAAGTAATCGCCCTTAAGAAATTGTCCTTGATAATGTACCAGGCTCAATAAGCTTGAGGTGCTTCTTTCATCACGTTATCATTTACCAACTGTCTGAAAAGCGGAGTCTTTTCGTTGATGATATGAAGCCAAACAACAGCGTCGACTCCGTAAGGTTTCCCGGCGTAATAATTAGTTGTATCAATATCGGGTCTCCAGCATGAACATCTCGTCATCTAGGCACAATATTTCGGAGGTTCATCACGCCGCCATCTTCTTGTGAGTAGGCCGTCGCCGGAACTGAAACCAAACACACCACATCGGCTCCTTTATACACCGATCGTGGACCTACCACGCGTGCGTGAATATAACTGCCCTTTAGCGACAGCCACAACAGCGCACAGTTGGCGAAAGCTCGCGGAAATGATAAATCGATATTAAACACTATTGACAGTTTTTGAAGATCGACACTAGTACCGTTGTTCTTAATGTGAAACAGAACAAGGTTCCCACTCTTACTTAAAGGATACCCCTTATCTCTGTAATATTGTCAGATAGCAGGATTTCCGTGGCTTCTTTCTCTACACAGTCCCTATTCCGCGACGCAGGGGCAACCACTTGCGTCTCATCGTACAACATTTTACGTCCTTCCGTAAGACAAGGTTCCACCGCTACTGATTTTTCTGGCTGTAATAAACTCGCATGACGATGATGCTCCATGCAACAATCCTGGACCGCACGGATCGTTTGTCCAATATAGACTATCCCGCAATGGCAGGGAATCTTGTAGACTCCGGGCTTTCTCAAACCTAAATCATCCTTAACTGAGCCCAACAGGACTCTCGTCTCAGCAGGCGGACAGAATACAGTTTTAATATTAATTTTTTTAAATTCTACTTGTTTTGGAAGATATGCTCCCAGCAATATGTGATGTTTGTCACCTTGTAGAAAGACAAGATTTTACTTAAACTAAATCAAAGATACCAAATAACCAAACGTGAAGGACGTCACTGTTGAGAAACATGTATTGCCTAAAAAGAGCCAAGAGAGACAACTTGGCTAAGCGTGATGCATGTCACAGATATTGACTTAAACAGGCAAAAGATATAACATAGTTTAGACGTGACCTGCGTCACCCCAGGGTTTAAGGAAATACTGCCCCTTTCATTAAAGTCGTCTGTCGTCACTAGGGCCTCCCGTCGGGTAGATCGTTGGCCAGGTGCAAGTCTTTCGATCTGACGCCACTTCAGCGACTTGCGCGTCGATGGGGAAGAAATGATGATTAGGTCAATACAACACCCAGTCCCTGAGCGGAGAAAACCCTCAACCCAGCCGGGAATCGTACCCGGGCCCCTAGGATTGACATTCTGACGCGCTGACTACTCAGCTACCTGGTGCGGACATTAAAATCATCTGAAATTATACATTAACTGGGCATGAGGTGCGGCGCGTTTAAGAAAGTAAGTCTTCTTTTCTTAGTCTTATCTCAATCATTTATACCAAGTCAGGCGTGGAAAACATAGCACCAACTGTGCCTCAGTGGGATAGAATGAGAAACATGTCTGTGAGATTCGCAACGCCAGATGTTAAATAGAAGGAAACTATTAAAGCAGTTTGTCAACATTTAGGAATAAACACCATTCCACACAGAACCAGTAATATTTAGGGCATACTGTCAATTATCGCATTGGCGTAATCGAACATCAGAATAGTCTTTGATTAAGGCGTAGGTTTTAACTGAAGTGGTATAGGGCCTATTAATTAGCCTTAAAACAAGATAATAAATCCTCAAGATAATGCTACTCAAGGAGCTAAATTATTCACCAGGTCAGTTGGTCCCGAGCCTCAAGACAAGCACGTTAAATACAGTTATCACTACCAGTGATTAGGTAACACGTTGCACTACAAGGCAAAATCGCGGGGGCGATACAAAAATCTGAACTGAACCAAAGACCAACTGTCGCCTTGGCTCTACTGGCCCTTGTTAAGTTAGAACTGTTCATTTTACCGTAAATGGAAGCACACAGTACATTACACAGAATACAGTATCCTTAGCACGAAGTACTGACATCAGTGGACACGGTACTGCGCTAATACAGTCGCTGCTAGCGTGTCTGATCATCAACAAACCTCACGCAAACGACAGGTCCATAAACCTAGTACTGATATGCGACTCATGCGCCTTCGGATCATATTAAACAAATGTCCCTTGTTAATGAGCACAACTTGCACATAATCTTGTCTCAGAATATCTGACACTACACAATCAAGGTACAGTGGTACAGTGCCCACAGTGTCAGACGCACTTAAACTAGGCAATCATCACTGTTGTGACATTGGTAGTGAATGGGAAGCCGACAGAAACACACAGGCCTAACACTTATGTATTGCCGAAAGCGAGCTTTTCATACGGCTTGCAGTTTCCCAAGGGCAGCAGTGAGTAGCCTGGACTTGATCCAGGTTCTGTCGGAACTAACAGAACTACGCATGCCTCCAGTCTGTGACGACATAGTAATTTCAATGCAATAGTTTGCAACTTTATAATTTGTATTTTGTGTTAATACATACTTCAGATAATGTTGACTTTGGCCAATAGGTATTCAGGTAGACTTGAGTGAATTACGAAATTCGGGGAATTTCTTCAAAATTAACCTTGTGGTGCATTGCACAATCCGACTGGAACGAGTAAAACGTTGCCTATGAATGCTCTGCTTGCTATAAATTCACTACTATTTCAGATTACATTTCTTTCACTGTAAAAAAAATATTAGGCTCTACAAGGACACCACGTTTATAACTTGTTTCATTGTGCTAAATAAAACTGATACTGAAGATTATAGCACTGTCAGGGTACATCCTTGTCCTAACAGACTGTTCCTGTGACACATTTGTTAATATTTCACGTTTATTTGTATTTTGCAATTTATTCATTGATAGTCCCCTAGGGCATGGTTTTATGTTTTGAAAGAATTCTTCAGGGCACAATGCTACAGTGAACAAATACGACCCTAGACCAGTAGTTAAGCCGTTAAACTAATATGCCCTTGTGTGAACGCATGACGGTGCTTGGGAAGTAACAAATTAGTTTCATCAGCCTATAATTCCACTTCAGAATTTTATTATCATAAGCCAACCAGGTCCATTCCTTATTTCCACCACATACTGCGCTAAGCGCCGAAATACTCTCCATCATCTCCGCAGTTATCTCCTGCAATGCCTTTTTCCCAATGCAGATGACTGTTTCGCTTCTTGGGGCGACAGCTAGGCTGATTTCTCCCTTTCTGTACTGTACATTTACTTCACACACACTGTACAACTCGCACTTGACATAAATAACAATGTATAACCTGAGAAGAACGTCTGTTGGGAACATTAGAATACAAATTGATACAGTAAATAACAAAATTAACATTACATGCCAGTTTTTTTATGAGCAGAAATTACTACTACATTCTGTTACCAGTAGCAAAAATAAAGAAAAATCTTTCAGCAAGAATTATTATGTTGTAAAATTTAAAAGAATAATTAGTTGCCTAGTCAGACTTCCAAATTTCGATTATCTGAAACGTAAAAATTCAAGTAGAGTATACAATGTATGGAGATGTGCTGTGTCACCAACTACCAACAGGAAAAAAAAAGGGTTGACATCAAATTCTGTCAAATAAATATCATATACCGAGACGTTACAATCAATCGTGAAAGATGTTGTAGCGCAACTAACGTGCAGTATTTAGCATATGCAATACGAAATACTTCAAGGCTTTGTTGGTAATGCATGACGGTGAAGTGCTCTCAAACTGAGCCATTTCACCGGTGCACTTCTTTTTGTCACGATCCCCTGATTCACAAAGCTTGCCTTGTGTCGTTCGTGAACCTACATATTGTAAACATACAAGTTATAAGCCAGTAAGTGAATAAATTGAAAGGAATAGTCCATATTTAAACCATAACTATTATTTTAGCTAAAGCATTTTGTACAGTGCAGTACATAAATCGATTGTTTCTTAGGTATCGGTATACTCCTAGTTACAGGCTGCCAAGGTCTTTAGTGCCCGGCTGAGGCCAGAGAAATTCTGAAGGGAGTGAGAATGTAGACAGAGAAGGCGGCGGGCAGCGCCGCTGCGGCTGTTGGAGTAAACTGGGCTGATGAGACCAGTACGCGTTCCACATGGATGGCGGGCAGTAACTGCGTGGAGTTACTGCCTGCCATCCATGTGGAACACGTACTGGTCTCAATGCGGACTTCTAGTACTCAGCCACACACTACTGATATCATCAAAGTGTACGGGCCTGATAATGGCGTTGACGCAACGTCGAAACTAGTAGCCAAATAAATATGAAATCTTAAGTACAGCTAGAGCAGTTTCATTTTTAATAAAAAATATACCAAAATATCTTTTAATAATAATACAGAAACTAAAATTTCATGTTTGGACTATACTCTGTGCAATTTTCCTCCAGTCACCTTTGACATTAGTGTTTTTAATGAATATACGTATTTTAGTTTTAGACACAGTCAGAACCACGCCATCGTGGTAACACTTTCTTCATCACTTGTGGCCGCCTGGATTTTTAACCATGTCACGACAGCATCCTTCAGGCCTTCATCATTTGCGAAGCCGTTACCAGCAAGGTGCTCCTTGATTTCTGGAGAAGGTCCGACGGTCCCACGTCCGAGCTGTAGGTAGGATGCTCGAAGATGACCCACCGTAACTTCTTATGCAAAAATGACTGTCTGCCAGTCAGAATAGGGACGAGCACGATAGTGCAACAGAACAATTCCACGCCAAACCTGGCGTTTTTTTGGGTTCTGGATAGCCCGACGAAGACGTTCAACGGTAGCACACTATGAATGAATACTGACTTCTGTTGCGCGGCTGAGGATGACGCCATTTCATAGAGTGTCGCTTCATGTGGACGTGCTTTGAGAAAACCACGTTTCATCTTCTGTAATTTGGTCAATGAACGTCACACCATACCTTTCGTAACGCTCCAAGAGCAATAATGAAGCATTCCTTCCCGCTGCTTCTTGACCGAGCGAGGTGGCGCAGTGGTTAGCACACTGGACTCGCATTCGGGAGGATGACGGTTCAATCCCGTCTCCGGCCATCCTGATTTAGGTTTTCCGTGATTTCCCTAAATCGCTTCAGACAAATGCCGGGATGGTTTGCCTTGAAAGCGCACGGCCGATTTCCTTCCCCATCCTTCCCTCACCCGAGCTTGCGCTCCGTCTCTAATGACCTAGTTGTCGACGGGACGTTAAACACTAATCTCCTCCTCCTCCTCTCCCGCTGCTTCTTGATCATCCGTGAGCGTGCGTGGAACCCCCGTGCAGAGCTTGTGTGGTACAGTAAGTGTTGAGTGACAGTTTGGTGCGCAATTGAATGGGACACTTACTGACATTGTTCATGCATTTTGCTAACCATGAATCGTCAATTCTCTCTCATGATGCGATCCACATTTTGCTTCAACACATCTGTGGACATGGAGGATCGCTCCTCTCTTCACCATGAACATCCATTTTCTCTTTTTTAAGCATTATGAACCATTTTTTATCCACTAGCTGCATTCATTAAATCATTGCCATAAATTGTAATAAGTCTGCGCTGATGTCACAGGGTCTAACATTTTTCGTCTGAAGAAAACGAATAACACCTCGCACCTCAAAGTGGACGGGATTCGCAATTGACATAGGCATGGCAAGGTCCGAATTACAGCCGCATGCAGCTACTGTTTGCATCACAGTGAACACCAGAAACCAATGAGCGTTTGCTGCGAGACAGGTGCACGGATCGTATGCGCAAACGTTGTTTTGTTTACAGCCCTCGTATTACAGCTGATAGTTCGCCAACTAGCTCTGCAGATGACGAAGAAATTGAAGAAATGTATGATGAGATAAAAGAAATTATTCAGGTAGTGAAGGGAGACGAAAATTTAATAGTCATGAGTGACTGGAATTCGACAGTAGGAAAAGGGAGAGAAGGGAACATAGTAGATGAATATGGATTGGGGCTAAGAAATGAAAGAGGAGGCCGTCTGTTAGAATTTTTCACAGAGCATAACTTAATCATAGCTAACACTTGGTTCAAGAATCATAAAAGAAGGTTGTATACATGGAAGAATCCTGGAGATAATAAAAGGTATCAGATAGATTATATAATGGGAAGACAAAGATTTAGGAACCAGGTTTTAAATTGTAGGACATTTCCAGGGGCAGATGTGGATTCTGACCACAATCTATTGGTTATGAACTGTAGATTAAAGCTGAAGAAATTGCAAAAAGGTGGGAATTTAAGGAGATGGGACCTGGATAAACTGACTAAACCAAAGGTTGTACAGAGTTTCAGGGAGAGCACAAGGGAACAATTGACAGGAATGGGGGAAAGAAATACAGTAGAAGAAGAATGGGTAGCTCTGAGGGTTGAAGTAGTGAAGGCAGCAGAGGATCAAGTAGGTAAAAAGTCGAGGGCTAGTAGAAATCCTTGGGTAACAGAAGAAATATTGAATTTAATTGATGAAAATATAAAAATGCAGTAAATAAAGCAGGCAAAAAGGAATACAAACGTCTCAAAAATGAGATCGACAGGAAGCGCAAAATAGCTAAACAGGCATGGCTAGAGGACAAATGTAAGGATGTAGAGGCTTATTTCACTAGGGGTAAGATAGATACAGCCTACAGGAAAATTAAAGAGACCTTTGGAGGAAAGAGAGCCACTTGTATGAATATCAAGAGCTCAGATGGAAACCCAGTTCTAAGCAAAGAGGGGAAAGCAGAAAGGTGGAAGGAGTATATAGAAGGTCTATACAGGGGCGATGTACTTGAGGACAATATTACGGAAATGGAACAGGATGTAGATGAAGATGAAATGGGAGATACGATACTGCGTGAAGAGTTTGATAAAGCACTGAAAAACCTGAGTCGAAACAAGGCCCCAGGAGTAGACAACATTCCATTAGAACTACTGACAGCCTTGGGAGAGCCGGTCCTGACAAAACTCTACCATCTGGTGAGCAAGAGACAGGCGAAATACCCTCAGACTTCAAGAAGAACATAATAATTCCAATCCCAAAGAAAGCAGGTGTTGACAGATGTGAAAATTACCGAACTATCAGTTTAATGAGTCACAGCTGCAAAATACTAACGCGAATCATTTACAGACGAGTGGAAAAACTGGTAGAAGCCGACCTCGGGGAAGATCAGTTTGGATTCCGTAGAAATGTTGGAACACGTGAGGCAATACTGACCTACGACTTATCTTAGAAGAAAGATTAAGGAAAGGCAAACCTACGTTTCTAGCATTTGTAGACTTAGAGAAAGCTTTTGACAATGTTGACTGGAATACTCTCTTTCAAATTCTAAAGGTGGCTGGGGTAAAATACAGGGAGCGAAAGGCTATTTACAATTTGTACAGAAACCAGATTGCAGTTATAAGAATCGAGGGGCATGAAAGGGAAGCAGCGGTTTGGGAAGGGAGTGAGACAGGGTTGTAGCCTCTCCCCGATGTTATTCAATCTGTATATTGAGCAAGCAGTAAAGGAAACAGAAGAAAAATTTGGAGTTGGTATTAAAATCCAGGGAGAAGAAATAAAAACTTTGAGGTTCGCAGATGACATTGTAATTCTGTCAGAGACAGCAAAGGACTTAGAAGAGCAGTTGAACGGAATGGACAGTGTCTTGAAAGGAGGGTATAAGATGAAAATCAACAAAATCAAAACGAGGATAATGGAATGTAGTCGAATTAAGTCTGGTGATGCTGAGGGAACTAGATTAGGAAATGAGACACTTAAAGTAGTAAAGGAGTTTTGCTATTTGGCGAGCAAAATAACTGATGATGGTCGAAGTAGAGAGGATATAAAATGTACACTGGCAATGGCAAGGGAAGCGTTTCTGAAGAAGAGAAATTTGTTAACATCGAGTATTGATTTAAATGTCAGGAAGTCGTTCATGAAAGTATTTCTATGGAGTGTAGCCATGTATGGAAGTGAAACATGGACCATAAATAGTTTGGACAAGAAGAGAATAGAAGCTTTCGAAATGTGGTGCTACAGAAGAATGCTAAAGATTAGGTGGGTAGATCACGTAACTAATGAGGAGGTATTGAATAGGATTGGGGAGAAGTTTGTGGCACAACTTGACTAGAAGAAGGGATCGGTTGGTAGGACATGTCCTGAGGCATCAAGGGATCACAAATTTAGCATTAGAGGGCAGAGTGGAAGGTAAAAGTCGTAGAGGGAGACCAAGAGATGAATACACTAAGCAGATTCAGAAGGATGGAGGTTGCAGAAGGTACTGGGAGATGAAGGAGCTTGCACAGGATAGATTAGCATGGAGAGCTGCATCAAACCAGTCTCAGGACTGAAGACCGCAACAACAACAGTTCGACTTCAGTTAAAGCGTCCGGCATTTTTTTTTCCGCCGTGTAGTTCACATTTAAGAAATCAAATTTCGCACCAACGCATCAAGTTGTCGACTGTTTGATTACGAGTATCTCTCAATGAAATTATGTCGTGTCTATGTACATAATTAGCTGCGACGGTCTGTTCAGTGGCCTTAAGCAGGAGGGCGAGTTTGACTCAGGGTCTTAATGGAGAAAACCTCAAGTAGCCTCCACGAGATTCAGGTGTGCGACCAGCTATCAGTCTGTTGTGGGTTCAGAGCTTAGGGCGCTTGAGAACTGACTACAAGCAGAGGACCTCCAGGTAAGGGTCATGAAGTTTTCAGATGTCAGCCATCAGCTGGCTCCACGCTAGAAAGCACCAATTCAGCTGCTAGCAGCGTAGGGACTAGTCGCAACCTAGAGCTCCGCAGTTAATAGAAGAAATGCATTGTTTTAGTTGAAGCTGGACGACTCCTATCACGTTTCGATGGGCTTGGAGTACTTGTCAGCGGGCTTGCTGGTTGCGGACGATGACAGATTCTGCACAGCTGGAGATGGCGATATTTGTGGCCGTTAGACCGGGCCCTGTTGTGACAGGAAACAGTTTTTGATTACGTAGGCCATGGAACTCGAGCAGCACCAGGCCTGGGCATGGCGTAATGAAATTCACTACTGCTGCGGCCTGGCCATCATAAGGTGAGTCGACAGTGTTCCAGCCCCTGCAGCAGACAGTGATGGTACATATATGGCATCCAAACTCACTCTAATGCCAGGATGGAGAATTATTTCATGTGAGCATGGCCCATTTACAGCAGTTCTGAAAGGAAATCGGCGACAACCTACTGCTCGTTTGGTCACAGGCTATGGACACCGGTTTCGCAGATAGTGGTGTAAGAGTTGCACATAAACTTCAAAATAATCCCATAACCTGTGTCTAACAGATGGAGCACCCACTTAAATGCTGTTCAAATACAGTTCAGTTAACATACAATACACTTCTTAACCCCATGTTTCACAATTCCGCAAACTATTTATAACACAGTGAAATTATACATAACACTGGCACAGTAAAGTCAGTCACATTTGTGATATATCTTTACATTTTGGATATGCTACTGTCTATATGATTTTACAGAGTTAATGTACGAGTATTCCTTTTTAACAAGTTCAGTAGTAGCAACAGTGGTAAATAATAACCATCAATGATTTATTAGTAGAAACTGTAGAATCCAATTTATGACTTCAACATTTTAGAACTCTTTGGTATAGAGAATTTCCTGAAGCATCCATTTTGTCAACATCATGTTCGATTTCTCATTGTGTGATTATGTGTCCTAAAACCTTCATGTGATTCTTTTCAGATTTTGTCTTCTCCAAATTAATTGTTCTTCCCAAATGTCTGACCGCTTGCAGAATTTTATAAATGGTCACCAAATGTTGTTCCCTAACTTCCCTAAACCGACTAATGTATCATCATTGTAGACAACGACCATCTTTCATCATATGTCTTCAAAAACGTCGTTCGGAATGCACAAGACAGCAGCCGCAGACACGCTCAGTCCATATGCTATTACTTTAAACTGATAACTTCTTCCGTTATACGAAAAAGTGATAAATTTCCTGCCCTATTCATGAACCCCACATGCCAGGTAGTGCTTGTAGGCAGTTCGTGTGTTACTTGCCACTTTTAAAACGCTGTAACAACTACTCTAAAGTTTCTGTCGGTCCCTTCATGGTAAAATAATTCTGTTGATTGCTTTTGCCCCTAACTCCAATTCGACAGATACATCTCGTTTATTAAGCACATCTTTTGAGTTAAATAATCACTATCTGTTCTTTCAATAATATTATGTAACAGCATTCTGTCGTGTTGTGACAAAGGCTGTGGGAAGGGTATGAGAACTTAAGGGGGTTCGTCTGGATTTGCAAATTCCGAGGTCAGGAAGATAAACTTCTACTGACGGCAAGTGGTTGCTTGGTATATTGCTACATGCTGCCAAACGGACACCTACTAGTAGTGTGTATCTTGGGTCTAGTTAAGACTACTTGGACGAGACTCAAGGACGTCAAGGGTCTATTTATTGCATTGAGACTACACTGCTACACTGAAAGCTATTTCTAAATCTAAGAAAAATCAAAGGGTTCACCGTTGTTACGACAGACGTAAGTGTCTGATTCTCTGATTCCTAGGTACGAGAGCTAACAGAAATAGCAATGACTGGCAGTATCTTAAAATGTTAACATGTGAGAACAGAACTCCAAGTGAGAAAATAGACTGAACAGAAGCTTACCAAAGGCTAGCATGGAGCGACTTGGCGTCCAAACGTTCTGTCTCACGACCCCTTTGACGACGGGAATCCACTGTTTCTTGAGGATCCCGACGGTAGAGCGCTTCTCCCACTCTGCAGTCGCCCCACCAATCCTACTGTCACTTTGCAGTCAACGGCTAATCTGACGTGGAGCTTTGCTGTCTCCAGCCAATCACGTTCGAGTCCTTCCCCGTCTGCTACTCTGTATGCGGGATGTTCCTGGCCCTTACGTTAACAGACTCCTTGTCTCGTACGAACACTTGCAGTTGAAAGCTATACGTCGCTGCCCTTCCAAGTATGGCTAGGAGCACTAGTGTTTTACGAGACTTCCGTTTCAGCAGTTTTACTCATTACCTATCTAACTCTACCCTTTGTGAATGCACTGGTGTTGTGGTCTTCCACAGCAAGGAACATGTTTGTTACTTGTGCTAAGAAGTGACTGCTTGTGTCTGCCATATAATGTGGTCCCTTACAACAATGTCCAGACGGTGTGTGGAGGTACAGATAGTTCCCGAACTAAAGCTTATACCCGGGACAGCTGCCTATAGTGTCAGCAGTTCATAAGCTTCCTCCTTTACTATGCTCTTCGTGTAACGTAACACTACCATCTACGTCGACCACATGCGTTATGTTTCTGGGTTCCTTCCTTGGAGTGCCGTCGCTGATTATGAACAGCCTCAAGCTTAACAAAGGGTAAATCAGTAAGTCATCAATACATGAGAAGTCATTGATTTCAAGCTCTACAGAGTCGCCCTTTCAGATCGTACAGAATAATTTTTGCTGTGGAACGCGTCACACTCTTTTGCTTTCAGTTTACTTTTACACCCTCTAATTAATCTTCCCCTCTTAGAAAGTGTCGTATTGTAGTGAAAAAGTGCTTTAATTTTCATTTCGTATCTTCCGAGAAATCAGACATTTCCTGATTTTTTTCACGGATTTGGCAGAGAAAAGCTTTTTCATTTTTTTTTCTTTGTGGTCACTTCGTTAGTAACATTATCAATAACTTTACGACGGACACAGCTGTCTCCTTAGCCACATTAATATACAGTAAATTAACGCATGCAGCGCACATATCCTCCTTATTGACATGTCCTCTAAATGCATCTTTTATTTCCGTACTGCTCTTTTGCATACACCATATAATCCGTCCTCTCTGAATTTACTCTACATCACCCATTCTGTGCCTAAAGTATACTCAAAAGATAGTGACTGAGCTACCAAGAAGCTCTGCTCGTATTCCTTGCCTTAGGTTTAAGCTTTAGCAATACATGACTCTCAACCAGCTTTCCTCTACTTTCCAAAGACATGATAATACGTACACTACCCAAAGGAACAAAGTGGATCTGTGCAATCTCACTTCACTGAAGATACACTTTATTCGATGGTACGCGGCCATGTTTACCGATGTCCAGTAGCCCCTCAATATTAATCCTGCAAACATAAATGCCGATAATGAGCATCAACATATCTTCAGTATTCACCACCTGCTGTCGCATAAAGTCACCTCTTACGCTTTGACGTATATCAAACTGATTATTATTAATTGTGAATGTTTACTCTTGATCTGAACGGTTTTTGAGCCCCATAGGAAACTTCATTTAATTTAACTGTGAAGGACGTGCTGGCGTGCGTTGAACATTTCTTTCTCTATGTACCAACCTATTTTGAGTTCGGGCATCACTGTCCAGCCGATAAACCTCTTCATAACGATTACAATCGTGCCTAGGCTGTCTGCAATCTATGTTTCTGTGCTGTTCGTCTTCCTCTCTATCAAAGCGATTTGGTGACCCGTAACTATGGGAAACGTATCTTCATGTGGTGAAAAATGTGCCTCGCAATTGCTTCCGTCAAAATTTTTTCGTCACATTTTCTCCTTTCTTGATCAATATTCAACATACGATCTAATGTGACATATATTTCTATTTCAAGGTGCAAAGACAAAACCACTTGTTTTCGCACCTCAAAAGATAGCCTTTGAATGAAAATTTCAGTTAATTAGTAATATTTTATTGGATCATACAAATATGCGTTTCTATACGACAGTTTTTGCAAATATTCTTGCAAGATACCCTCATTCCATGTGTAATATTTTGGTGGCTAGTATGACTAATATTTTTCGGAAAAGCTGTTTCAAATTCTTTAAAAGTTTCACCTTTCCACAAGTGAGCTTCATTTTTAACGTAGCTAACACATGTGTCAATTTTATGACTTTCTGGACGTATGTTAGGGAAAGCATTTCAAAACTGTCTTCTAAGAATCACTGGCTGTAGACGATGAACTGATTTGAATTTCTGAAGTCTTTTCAAAGTTAATTTGTAGACTAGAGTAAGTCTACGTGTGGTAATCATAAGTCCCATACTCTGCTCATTGAATACTGTATTAAATTCATTCTTCAAAATTAAGTGATCAATTTTTTCTCTATTGTCGACCCAATTGCTCACCAATTCGGTAATTTAATTACATTTTACATATTGTTAAGGGTTTCATGGCTACTTGTTGACAAACTGGCTGTTGATCATTGTTTATTTGATGATTTATCTGACGTTTCGCCAGCACGTCTGTCTGTTATTGCCAAAGCTTCAAACTCCACTGGTGGAATTTTGTTTCAAAAACCAGTTTCTGAAACAATTGAAAAATCATCAGAGTGCAATCGATAACAGATGATGATGACGTTTGGTTTGTGGGCCGCTCAACTGCGCGGTCATCAGCGTCCATACACATTCCCAGTCTGTACACAATCCAATCTAATCACTTTTATGAATGATGATGGAATGATGAGGACAACACAAACACCCAGTCCTCGGACAGAGGAAATCTCCAACCTGGCTGGGAATCGAACCCAGGACCCCGTGATCCAGAGGTAGTAATGCTAACCACTAGACCATGAGCTGCGGACCCGACAATAGAGGTTGTAGTTTTTGGTGAAAAAGTTCCTTGTTTACTTGATAGTGGTTCAGATGTATGTGCAATGTCAAAGAATTTTGTAGATGATATTCCAATCGGAAAGAAATAGTCATTATGCCAGTCTCAAGATTAAACATTAGAGTAGCCACAGGTAAAAGTAAGAAAGAAGTAACTCGTCATGTTAACTGTAAAGATTCACGGTGAACGAGAATTTTAGAACATGTTTTTTGCTCCAGTATCATGTCGTTTTTGGAAACCCAGAATCTACTATGTAGGAATCAACATGGATTCCGGAAACAGCGATAATGTGAGATCCAACTCGCTTTATTTGTTCATGAGACCCGGAAAATATTAGATACAGGCTCCCAGGTAGATGCTATTTTTCTCGACTTCCGGAAGGCGTTCGATACAGTTCCGCACTGTCGCCTGATGAACAAGGTAAGAGCCTACGGAATATCAGACCAGCTATGTGGCTGGACTGAAGAGTTTTTAGCAAACAGAACACAGCATGTTGTTATCAATGGAGAGACGTCTACAGACGTTAAAGTAACCTCTGGCGTGCCACAGGGGAGTGTTATGGGACCATTGCTTTTCACAATATATATAAATGACCTAGTAGATAGTGTCGGAAGTCCCATGCGGCTTTTCGCGGATGATGCTGTAGTATACTGAGAAGTTGCAGCATTAGAAAATTGTAGCGAAATGCAGGAAGATCTGCAGCGGATAGGCACTTGGTGCAGGGAGTGGCAACTGACCCTTAACATAGACAAATGTAATGTATTGCGAATACATAGAAAAAAGGATCCTGTATTGTATGATTATATGATAGCGGAACAAACACTGGTAGCAGTTAGTTCTGGAAAATATCTGGGAGTATGCGTGCGGAACGATTTGAAGTGGAACGATCATATAA
This sequence comes from Schistocerca piceifrons, assembly GCF_021461385.2. Lineage (NCBI taxonomy): Eukaryota > Metazoa > Arthropoda > Insecta > Orthoptera > Acrididae > Schistocerca > Schistocerca piceifrons. The sequence goes on along the minus strand of NC_060145.1, from coordinate 204,995,987 downwards.
AATTAATTGTTGGTAAGGCGGGTACCAGGTTGAGATTCATTGGGAGAGTCCTTAGAAAATGTAGTCCATCAACAAAGGAGGTGGCTTACAGAACACTCGTTCGACCTATACTTGAGTATTGCTCATCAGTGTGGGATCCGTACCAGATCGGGTTGACGGAGGAGATAGAGAAGATCCAAAGAAGAGCGGCGCGTTTCGTCACAGGGTTATTTGGTAACCGTGATAGCGTTACGGAGATGTTTAACAAACTCAAGTGGCAGACTCTGCAAGAGAGGCGCTCTGCATCGCGGTGTAGCTTGCTCGCCAGGTTTCGAGAGGGTGCGTTTCTGGATGAGGTATCGAATATATTGCTTCCCCCTACTTATACCTCCCGAGGAGATCACGAATGAAAAATTAGAGAGATTAGAGCGCGCACGGAGGCTTTCAGACAGTCGTTCTTCCCGCGAACCATATGCGACTGGAACAGGAAAGGGAGGTAATGACAGTGGCACGTAAAGTGCCCTCCGCCACACACCGTTGGGTGGCTTGCGGAGTATAAATGTAGATGTAGATGTAGAACAACTGTTCCAGAACTTCCTAATAATTTTCGGGTTAAGTATGAAGATTTTCTGCAAAAAAGTAAAAAGCGAATGTCGATTTTCGAACAACGAGGCTGTCATTACCGCAGATGGGAAGTGCTTCATAGTGCCCTTTGCAGGAAGAAGCGGCTTCCGGCAGGTGAGAATTGTGATGTACCTATACGTTGCTGCACAAAAAAAAAGAGGATATCGTAGGGTACGACGAATATGGAGAAAGGAAGGAAATACGTCCCGATGACATAGAAAACGTGAGCATCAGAGGTGAAAAAAAAAATGGAGGAATCACCGGATTTGACAGAAACCCAGAAAAATTTGATAAAACGGGTTTTAAATAAACACAGGACGTATTTTCGGACCAGCCAGGATTAGTCAAGGATTACGAATGTTATCTAACGGTAAAACATGATGCACAATTAAAAAAAAGCGTTTGTGATTGCAGAGGTGCATAAAGAGCGGTAAGGAAAATGATTCAGAAAATGATTAAATGGAACATAATACAAAAGGGCATTTGTGTATTTAATACTCCTTTAATTGTGGCCCCCTAGAAAGACGGATAGATCAGGCTCGTGTTGGACGTAAGGGCTTTGAACAAAATAATCTTGTCAGAAAGTAACAGGCCTGAAAATACAGAAGATTTTCTACAGAAATTTAAAGGCGTGAAATTTGTCACCTCTATGGGTGTTACTTGTGGTTACTGAGATCTTCCGTTAGCAAAAGAATCACGGAAGTACATAGCTTTCCTATTTGAGGGACGTTGTCGTCAGTACAAAGTATTTCCTTTGGGTCTGACTACCAGTGTTTATGCTTTCGTCAGGCGATGTCCCAACTATTAGGTGACAAGTTGTTGAAGCGAATAACTGTGTATGTCGACGATGCGTTAACGGCAACTCCTATTTGGGAAGAACATTGCATGATACTGGATAGAGTTTTAGAAGTCATAAGAAGGGCGGAATGAAGTTGAAATTAAGTAATACCCAGCTTGTGAAGAAAGAAATAAAATTCTTGGGATGTATTGTCAGTGGAGAGGGGATAATGCCAGATCATGACAAGGTAAAAGCTGTTAAAGAATTGGCAGTGCCTACAAATAGGAAAGACTTGAAAGGAATGTTCGGGCTATTTTGCTTTTATCGAAAATTCGTGTGAGGATAATTATTCAGTGCGCCTTGTTTAAGACATTTATTGAAAAAGCATGGACCGTGTAGGCGGGCAGAAGAGTGCCAGAGGGTCTTTGAAGAAATTAAGGTAGCTTTGATAAACAGTACAATTTTAAATCATCCTGATTTCTCCAAACGTTTCTGCCATCATCAGATTCATGTAAATATGGTCTCGGGTGGAATTGTTTCAAATTGAAAACGAAGGAGAAGAGCAAGTCTACAAAAAATAGCATTTCTTATATATTTGCAACAGACTGAGAATAACTATGGTATATCCGAACTAGAACCCCTCGCAATTTTATTTGGGCTACAGAAATTTCAACATTACCTACTAGGCCATAAAAATATCTACTGTGTTTTGACCTTCTTGCAAACTTGTAAGTTAAAGCACCCAAGACTAACAAGGTGGCTGTTGTATTTACAGCAGTTTGATAACGAAATTAAATATATTGAGAGCTCTGAGAATGTGGTAGCTGATGCATTGTTGTGCAGTCTATAGGAATCCAAGAGAAAATAGAACGAAGATTAGATCCAGAAGAAGTCTACATTTATAATATAAATACCCACTTTGGAGAGAAGAGACCACTGAAAAGAATTTGTAAAGACATTAGGAGAGAGTAAAATCAAGTTGATAAGATGAAATTAGTTAAGAAGCATATTAGGTCATCCACATATTCCAAAATTAGCGTCATATTATAGATTACATCAAGGTGTACTGTTCAGACGAAGGAAGCTGGTTAGGTAGGACTGGTGACTTTGCTGTACATAACCACATATTGATTTACTAATAGCCTATATGCATCGACAATATGGACATCACGCGGCCAGAAAATGCATACAGAAATTGAGTGAAAGTGTAATTTTTAACAACATGTGGAGAAGAGTTCAAAAGCGTTTAGGGTTCTGTGATAGATGGCAAAAGATTAGAGCCAACAACAGAATAGTACAGGGGCAGATGTTTTCAGTAGAACCTTAGAAAAGACTAGATTTAGTGGCAGTCTACGTGTTTGGCTTGCTGCCTGCTTCAAGAAGGGTTGTCAGTCTGTATTTGTACCAGTCGATGGATTCACAAAGTATGTTAGATTTTACCACATTGAAAAGACAAATTCCAGAGTAACAGTCAGTAAGCTCGGAAAGGGCTATTTTGTGACCACAGGTGTACCAAAGACAATACTGTCAAATAATGGGTTACAGTTTGTATCTAAGAGGTTTGAAGAGTGTCTGAGAAATAGAAATACTGAACATATAAAGATTTCTGCGTAATACCCACAAAGCAATATGTGTGAACGAATAATGAAAGAACTGAATCGACTTTGGAGGACATATTGTCATAAGAAACACTCAGCTTGGGCCAATTATCTTGGATATTTTAAAGAAATGATTAATCATTTAAAGTTTGGGTGTGTAGAACTGATGTGTGCGATAAGACCTAATAATTTATTATTCGAGGTAGTAGAATTTCCTAAACTAACAGGTTGGCTATGGAGCGAAAAAAGAAAATAGTAATGGCAAATATTAGGAGGAAGGCCTTGGAAAGAAAGGGAAGACACGATGATAGGGCCCATCCCGCAAGTTTTCAGATTGGAGACTTGCTACACTTTAAAACGAAGGAAAAGTAAAACAAAAACAAAAAACTGTTCGCAGAAACCAAGAAATTCATAGATGAATATGTGGGTCTCTTTAAAATAGTTGTCATCTAGGATAGAGTATTATAATCCCACAAACTGTTAGGACTACCCAACATTGTTGACCTAAATAAGTATGTACAGAAAGAGGATGGAGGCGGTACTAACTAACTGGCCTCAGGGGAGGCGCATGTTTGCATTGTCAGCTGTTTGGCCAATACCAGGCATCCCTAGTTGTTGGCAATGTTATTTTATTTTTGTTTCCGTTTTGTGAACCTACCTACTTGTAAGGTGTCAGGGAAATCCAACACCTTCCATGAAAACCCTGACATGATAAGCAAATCCAGTAGTATGTCACATAGCTCCGAATAAATCGTGACATTAAATTAACCAAAGTAATATGAGTAACGAGTGAGCAAATGGAATACCACAGACTAACGCAAGAATGCCTAAATGCATGTCATACCTTCCCACCGTGAGACAGACGCAGTTCCGAGGGGAGAAACGAGAACAGAAGCCGAGAGCAGAACTGTGTTAAGCTGGAAGGCCCTACGATAAGGGACGGACACCCACGTCGCCAGCTAACCGCTAGGACCACCCCCAGCCCATGTTAAATCTAGAGCCCTCCAGAAGAAAAGTATAGATCTTACGATAACACAAAAAGGGCCACACCACCCGCAAGTTTTAGCGTGAGACTTTTTCGCATCTCCGTTACGTCAGGACCACCCCCTAGCCCATGTTAAAAGATAGAGCCCTCCAGAAAAACAGTATAGATCTTACGATAACACTAAAAGGACCACACCAGCTGCAAGTTTTAGCGTGAGACTTTTTCGCGTCTCTGTTACGTTGCAAACCTTAAAAACATTGCCCACCAGGAAAAGTATAATGTTTCTCATTGGATGGACAGAATTTTTGTAGGTGGAGCTTAAGGTTAACATTGAAACCCTGATTGGTCAGATGAAAACACAGCCAGATAGTTTTTTTTAAACCAACTTCGGTAAATTGTAGTAAGGAGAAATTAGGAGAGAGTTGCTTCCGAGACGGCGAAGTGAGCGGAGCGGTGCTACCCGCCGCCCCCTGACGAACACCGACAAGGTAATGAATGCACGCAATGTTCGCATAACAGCGCATAAAGCTTCACTCAGAATTGTAGATGTCTCATCTGTTACACCCCCGTTTTGCGTAATACTAGTGTCGATCATCAATCAAAGCTCATGGTACTCACATTTGCCACTTGTAAAAATCTGAAACGCGATGATTTGTCTGTTATATAGTTATTGAGAAGCCACATCAGCCGCTGTAATTTACGACAAGTTAGATAAGTAATTAAAAATAACTGAGGGTCACTGTAGACCATTTTGATAGTTTTCTCTTTTGTGAAACTTAATTTAAACCTGGATTATAGATGTGATATGGCATAGGTCATCCTTCGATCCATTGTAGAACTTGGAAACCCATTCAGGGAATATTCGTTCACATTTTTGTTGAACGCAGTTGGTTTTTACCATCCTGTATTAAAACATTTCCTTTTATCAATAGTGCAATTTATAAACAATGTTTTGTGCGTAGAATAAAATTTCCAATGGTAAATTTAACTGCTTTTTCGACGCTATTTTACCAGGTAACTAAAAATAGGAAAGCCTTGAACCCCTTCCAGTAAATTTAGTTAGTATTAAGATTCTTTTACAGGAAGTGCAGTGGAGCTGACGCTGAAATCATTAAGTATTTGGTTATATCATCGCTAGTCTCACTGAACTCTTCTGAATTCTACATGTCATGTGTGGTCTGGCGTCTCCTTACCAGCAACAGGTCCCAGGTTCAAACTAGTCAATTCCCTAAAAAACATGCTCAGAGCGTTGTTGCGCGAAAGTGGTAGGGAGACACGATATAGAACAAACAGACACAATGCAGAATGTTAGAAAATGGCTACCCTGACAGGATGGTAAAATACCATGATTGAAGATCGACCACATGCCTAACTAGGTCAGAAAAATATCCTGTTAAAAAATTTTCGTAATAAAAAATTTTTTTTGAAAGGCCTAAATAGTTGAAAACAGTAGCTGCAGCGATAGATAGTGAGACATTCTAGCAGAGACAATAGCATAATTAAGTTATGAATTTTAAAAATTGTTAGAATTAAGTTTTCTCCTTAATGCAAGCGCACAGGTGGTGGATACATCGTTGACAAGTTGGTTCTGACCCAATAAGTAAGTGAATGGATTGTCAAGTCGTGTGTGCAAAAAGTTTATGAAACGCGTGAGATCGTATGATCGCATGTTGACGCGAAGTAGGGCGCGTGAATTGCTTTTAAAACAGAAAATAAGGGATTCGGAATGATTAGCAACGGCAGATCGAGACCTTGACCGAATTGAGGTAGAGACCGAGCATGAAAATGGACAGTGAAAAGAGGACAGTACAACAGACGATGCAGTATCACGAGAAATAGGACATATAATGCACCATAACGAGGATAATGTACGTCAAGGCGTAGAAAACGTAAATCAGCATACGACAGAGGAGCAGGGAAGTAGAGAGATAGTCGATGAGGATTCTAACTTGCGTCTTGAATACGTAGAACCCATAGTACAAGTAATCAGAGCTCCCTCAACACAGAGTACAAGGAATGCGAGCAGAAACGTGTCACAGCACAGTTCAATGCAATCGGTTGCGAACCAACACTTGGGCGAAAACACAGAGGGCAGGACGTAGGAAGAAAAAGCAATAGGACCCACCAATCTGGCAGAATTATTATAACAAATTACGGAAACCATGACAAGGCAAAATAAAGACATAGCGAACCAAATTCAAATTCAGAATGCAGAAACCACGAGACAAATGCGTGAGATTAAAGAACAAAACAAAAAAATTCAGTTACACCTAAGTTATATTTAAGACGAGGCAAAAGAATTTCGAGAAGTGGTAGTAAACTTAGTAAAAGGTCACAATCAATTGTGAACAGACATTGACATGATACAAGCGGACGTACAAACATTGCGTAATTACATTCAGGACGAGATCAAAACATTACGTAACAACACCCAGGGAGAAGTCAAGAAACTAGAGAAACAGATAAACGAAATTACTAGACAAGCAGCAGGTACAGCGCGTGAAGTTGTTGAAAACAGTGTGTTACACAAACGTATCACAAAAGCAGCGCTGAAAAGATATAATAACCGCATAGTCAAAATAGAAGCGCAAACGAAGCGACAATTTCAGAAATTGCGAACAGAGTTGTTGCAAACCATTGAAGAGCGTAGTAAACAGGATCGAACAAGCACAGAGTCTGGAACCACATCCGTATCTGTAACAGCACCGGAAAAACAAGCAATTAACGAAGATATTACGCATTTGCGATTCCAGTCACAGGCAGAAAGTAACATACGTGAAATAAGACAGTCTGCACAGCAACAAACACGTTTCGAAATTCTTGATGAACAAACGTCATCACAAACACATGCGGAACCACAAATGTATGTTTCAAGACAGTTTGGATCGTGCAATGAAGCAGCAGGGTTAGCCAGACAAGATACCGAACCAATGCCTGACAATGGAAAGCCAGGTCGCGAAGCGTACAGTGCAATGCATTCAGCTAAACGTTCACAACCGATGGAAGAAAATTATTGCGTACCACTCCAACGATACAACGCAGGGGTAGGCGAAAGTTACAGTGGACAATATCCAATGGATCTACCACAACCGGAAATAACGACGGGAGAAATGATCAGAAACAAAAGTGGCGAAGAATCGCGAATTTCATATGAAACTATGACGAAGTACGAAAACGATCATTTCCTCGCAGTCAGAAAATTTCAACACTTTCGAGAAGGAAACTCATTACATCCACGAACTTTTATTGATCAATTCCGAGTAGGGTTACCAGAACACTGGACGCTAGCACACAAATTAGGCTTTATATGTGCACACATGTCAGGAACAGTCGCAGAAACCACGCAGAATGTTGCAGCGACATGCCGATCGTACGAAGATTTCAGAGAGAAGTTTCTCTCACGATATTGGTCCAGCGAAGCACAGAACAGAGTGAAGTACGAATTATTACAGAACCCATATTTTGAAAATTCAGGAGAGAAGAGTCCCGTGAAATTTTTCGAATTAATGTCAAAGAAAAATCAATGCTTAGATGTACCATACAGTGGCGGAGAGTTGATTAAATTATGCGCGATGAAGCTACCATTGAAATACCAGCAATCATTAGTAGGTCGCGGAGGCAATGCTGTCGAAGCCGTTAAAGGTATTCTAAGGGAACTAGAGTTCATATTTTCGGAAGATGACGCAAGAAAAAGACGAAGCGCACGTGAAAACGAAAGCAAAATGCAGTGAAATCCACAAGACACAGTACGAAGAAACAATAATTACGAACCATGTGATAACTTCGCACCAAGAAACGACAATAGATTTGAACAAAGAACCGGTTATGGATTTAGAAGAGAATATGGCAATAACTATAATTCACCCAGGAACGGCAACAACTATTACAGAGAGAATAACGACAACCGGAACGGGTACTGGAGAACCAATAGACCGACAAATTATTTTAAGTTAGCTATGTAAGTAGGCTGTTTATGTTTTCTTATTGGCAACGTTACGTAGCGCTCTGTATGAAAATCACTGGCTGTGCTGTGTGTAGTCTGTGGCTAGCTTGCGTTGTTGTTTGCCATTGTAGTGTTGGGCATCTGGATGTGAAAAGCGCGTATCATTGGGCAGTTGGAGGTGAGCCGCCAGCAGTGGTAGATTTGGGGAGAGAAATGGTGGAGTTTTGAAATTTGTAAGACTGGATGTCATGAACTGCTATGTGTGTTATGATTTTTCAACACTATTAAGGTAAATACATTGTTTGTTCTCTATTAAAATCTTTCATTTGCTAACTATGCCTATCAGTAGTTAGTGCTTTCCGTAGTCTGAATCTTTTATTTAGCTAGCAGTAGTGGCGCTCGCTGTATTGCAGTAGTTCCAGTAACCAAGATTTTTGTGAGGTAAGTGATTTGTGAAACGTTCAGGTTAATGTTAGTCAGGGCCATTCTTTTGTAGGGATTTTTGAAAGCCAGATTGCGTTGCGCTAAAAATATTGTGTGTCAGTTTAAACACAGTCATGTATAATTATTCTAAGGGGACGTTACATTATCAACAAAGAAACCAATATCAACAAGCGGCGCAAGAAAAGAGAATACAGATAGAAGAGGTGGAGGTAAGACCACCAAACCCCGTTAAACGTTCGAATTGACAGCTAAGCGCCCATGCCAAAGAGAATGACGCACCGACCCAGGACAATTGCAGCACCTTGCACAGAGAAGTAAATACTTTATCACGAGAAGAGAAAAAGGAAAAAACAAAATCCCAGGGACCAGATGAAAACGAAGACAAGAAAATAACAATATCGTGTTGGGACGAAATTAATTGGGAGAATACTGACGAGGAAGATGAATTACCAGAGGCATGCCCAACGAATGTAGGAGGGAAGGACGAAGTAATGAGTTTTGCAGAGCTATTTGAGATGGAAACCAGGGAATGCGAATTCAATGAGGATAATGCGCCGTCGACAGAAGTTGAAAATAAGTTACGAGTGGGCACACAACCCAATGTATATAATGAAGGAAGCTATGAAGCAATAATTAGAGCATTTAGATGCGATTATGTGGAAGTAGCGACGAAGAAGGAGAAGATAGACGAGGATGAGGAAAAAGTAGAGGATGTTGAAGAAAGCGTAAATGAAGGAAGAAACAGAGAAGAGAAAATAAAAGAGAGAGAAGTAGCAGTCGAAGCTTATCCTACAGAAAGTTCGAATTCACAAGGGAAATTCCTAAAAAGACTCATGTATGATTCAGTGGAGAATTCGTTGATGCAAGAAGAAGAAGAACAGAACCAACCCTTTCAAATTCAACCAATTGTGAAGGCCATGGTAAAGCATATCCCAGTCAATATTGTAACTGATAGCAGAAGTGAACTGACTGCGAACTCAGAAAATTTATTCATGCAGTGTAATGCCAATGAGGAATTGCCAGTTCTGAAAACACGTAAGATTAAAGTAAGAGGTCCTATTAGAAAAAATGCTGCGGAAGTTACGAGACAAACAAGGTTAACTCTTTCATGCCAAGGTCAAAAGATCGAAGCCAACTTTGTGATTATATCCAAACTAACTGTAGATTTGATTAGAGGTGCATATTTTTTAAATGAGAGACGAGCAATAATAGATGTGGGGAAAGGCAAAAGCTAAAATTAGAAGAAATACCAGTTATAAACAAACAATTAAGAATGATGCGAGATAAAGAGGATGAAGAATTAGAATGGTATGCACAAAAGGGGGAATCGTCTCAGTTCATGTTAGAAGTCCATAAAGAAATCGACGAAAAATTGCAGAAGTTCAATGTATTTTGGAACACAGTAAAAGAGAATTAGAGGGTATTTTACGAGGTAAAGCAGAGGTATTTTTACCTAAGACTGGCAGTATTAAACACTTTCAGTTCAAGTTTGAAGATTAATTTTATTACTGGTAAATAATCAGCACAATATTTCAAGATTATGTTGCAGATAAGATCGTCAGGAGAAAGAAGAATGAAGAGAGAGGAAGGTGGGAAAAAGAAAGTAGTTTCAATAAAAACAAAAACAAAAATAACACCAATAGTACCATAGATGAAGGTGAAGGGATAAAGCGTAGATAGTCTAACAGCATGAAATACTAAAATGCTATATGCCATGACACTACACAAAAATAAAAAACGAATTTGAGGATTCTTTTAGAAGTTATGACTCAAAATATCCTAGAATTGTAACATGGAAAGGGCACCGAAATTTGTAAAGCTTTTAAGAAGGCGTAAAACAATGTAGGTACTAGACATATGTTAGATGATTATAAGTAAACCTTTTTGTAAGAACCATTGTAAAAACTCCAGCAAGGACAAGATGCAACGACCCACTAGTTGCAACGAGAGAAGTATGAAGAAAGAAAAAGACGTAATTAGCAAGACACGATTCCTACAAGGCAGAAGTGTTGAGAGAAAGGAAAGGATAGCAAGACCAACAGAAGGCTCTTGTAGCGGAAGTGGGCCGTAAATCTGCCCGCTAAGCGGAACCCTGCTGGGACAGAACACGGAACCACAGAGTGGCGGAACCCTGCAGAGACATGACAGGACACCAAACGCCAGAAGGGACAGGTGCTGGGACTGACAAGCAAACACCAGACTTTCACTGCTCGTAAACCCCGGAATGCCCCGACTCAGTGGTGCGAGCAAAAAATGGCCCGATGAGAAGACCGCTTGGGCAAGCCACCTCTGGCAAAAGAAAAAACAAATGTGTGTAAAAGTCACATTACTCTATTAAACAGCACGTTGATGCACGAAACTGAAGAAAACTTCCACAAAGTAAAAAAGACATGCCCAAAAAATTTATCAAACTATTACTAAGAGGAGAACTTCAAAGCGACTAGTTATCAATAAATATTTCCATATCCTGCCCAGAGAAGAACCAAGAAGCAAGTAAGAAGCAGAGAAAAAGCAGGAAGAACAGAAGTTGAAGATTCGCAAGATTGAGACCAAGAAAGAAGATGGGTGAAGAATAGACGACATACCTTCCCAAATCCCTATCCTATTGTAAATTAGTCGTCTGCAAAGTATTACAACGAAAAACGACCGCTTTCAGCGACATATAACGATGACTTTCACGCATACAAAACCAGTAAACCACGAGATTCTGCACTCACAGCTCCATTCCATTATGGAACGTCCACAACAGCAACACACACTTGCAAAGCCAACAATGAGTGAGGAACAAAGCTGTACATCAAATACATGCCCACATCCATCTCGCTCAAGTCCATCACCTTCGTACAAAAAAAAAAAAAAAAGAACATTCGCCAACCTCATGCTTAAACATTCATAGGATTGTGTGAATGTGTGAAATCAAATTATGTGATGTAGGAATTGTGCAAAAGAAATGTGTGAAAACTAAATAAGTTAAGCTCACCAGACAGCTAATAAACTACAAAATAACAGTCATTGACTATGGACTTAAGTAAAAAATAGACTATCGATAAAAATAAGTAATTAGTTCTGAAATGGACAGTATATAAAGAACAAAAGTAAGGCATAATAAACACAAAAACTATATGCCACTTATTTTCTTCTCATAAAAATAAAAGAATAAATATATTTTACTTATTTTCTCCTTATAAAAACAAAGAATATAAAACTATCTTGTTGGATGTTTTCCCTTTTTTTAACATTTGTACCATTTGTTAGGCTAATATCTCAATACATATGTATGTATTTTTCTTTGTCAAATCAATTCTTGGAAATAATTCTTATTTGTTAGTGTAACAATGTTGAAATGAGTGTCTAGAAACAAAAACATTTTACTTGTACATGATATTTAGAAAATGTGTTAGGAATAGATTTTACTTAATTACTACATTTAAAAAAACAATATTTCTAAGAAAATTGATGTGAAAGACTCCTCACTTTCGATAACAAACTTCTTAAAAACCAAACTTCACAATTAAATAAAGAAAGAAAATAATTAAAAAATAATAATTATAATAGAGTAAAAATATTCTTCCCTTGTCAATATAAACATATTTTGATAATAATGTGGAAGAATATAAAAATATAAATTAGTAATACAAACTAGCATAGAACAGAATTTTTGACTGGCTTGGACAACGATTCAATCATTGCCTAACTTCATTGCAAAAATTAAGTTCGATGGGTGGTGATACGTAAGTTGTCAGGCAAATCCAACACCTTCCATGAAAACCCTGACATGATAAGCAAATCCAGTAGTATGTCACATAGCTCCGAATAAATCGTGACATTAAATTAACCAAAGTAATACGAGTAATGAGTGAGCAAATGGAATACCACAGACTAACACAAGAATGCCTAAATGCATGTCATAGCTTCCCACCATGAGACAGACGCAGTTCCGAGGGGAGAAACGAGAACAGAAGCTGAGAGCAGAACTGTGTTAAGCTGGAAGGCCCTACGATAAGGGACGGACACCCACGTGCCAGCTAACCGCTAGGACCATCCCCAGCCCATGTTAAAAGCTAGAGCCCTCCAGAAGAAAAGTATAGATCTTCCGATAACACAAAAAGGGCCACACCACCCGCAAGTTTTAGCGTGAGACATTTTCACATCTCTGTTACGTCAGGAGCACCCCCCAGCCAATGTTAAAAGATCGAGCCCTCCAGAAAAACACTATAGATCTTAAGATAACACTAAAAGGACCACACCAGCTGCAAGTTTTAGCGTGAGACTTTTTCGCGTTGCAAACTTTAAAATCATTGCCCCACCATGAATAGTATAACGTTTCTCATTGGATGGACAGAAGTTCTGTAGGCAGAGCTTAAGGTTAACATTGAGACCCTGATTGGTCAGATGAAAACACAGCCAGATAGTTCTTTTAAACCAACTTCGGTAAATTGTAGTAAGGAGAAGTTAGGAGAGAGTTGCTTCCGAGACAGCGAGGTGAGCGGAGCGGTGCTACCCGCCACCCCCTGACAAACACCGACAAGGTAATGAACGCACGCAATGCCGCATAACAGCGCATAAAGCTTCACTCAGAACTGTAGAAGTCTCAACTGTTACACCGCCTTTTTGCGTAATACTAGTGTCGATCGTCAATTAAAGCTCATGGTGTTCACATTTGCCACTTGTAAAAATCTGAAATGTGATGATTTTTCTGTTATATAGTTATTGAGAAGCCACATCAGCCACTGTAATTTACGACAAGTTAGATAAGTAATTAAAGATAATAGAGGGTCACTGTAGATCGTTTTGATATTTTGTGAAACTTAATTTAAACCTAGATTATGGATGTGATATGGCATAGGTCATCCTTCGATCCATTGTAGAACTTGGAAACCCATTCAGGGAATATTCGTTCACATTTTTGTTGAACGCAGTTGGTTTTTACCATCCTGTATTAAAACATTTCCTTTTATCAATAGTGCAATTTATAAACAATGTTTTGTGCGTAGAATAAAATTTCCAATGGTAAACTTAACTGCTTTTTCGACGTTATTTTACCAGGTAACTAAAAATAGGAAATCCTTGAACCCCTTCCAGTAAATTTAGTTAGTATTAAGATTCTTTTACAGGGAGTGCAGTGGAGCTGACGCTGAAATCATTAAGTATTTGGTTATATCGTCGCTAGTCTCACAGAACTCTTCCGAATTCTACATGTCATGTGTGGTCTGGCGTCTCCTTACCAGCAACAGGTCCCAGGTTCAAACTACTCAATTCCCTAAAAAACACGCTCAGAGCGTCGTTGCGCGAAAGTGGTAGGGAGACACGATATAGAACAAACAGAAACCATGCATAATGTTAGATATTCTTCATTCAGAACTTTTGCTATTTTCTGTTTTTTCCTCAATATCTTGTGTGTATACTTTACACTGGGCTTTGTAGGAGACTAACATACTGTAAGAGGAATGAGTATGGGGAGAATATGTAAATATTTGTTGCAATAAGATAATGTGAAATGTAGGTCTGATGAAATTTAACTCTACCTGTTTATGTAAGAGCTCCACAACAGAGGCATTACTGTTATGATTAACAAAATACAAAGTCAAGAGTTTTTGTACAGAAATGAAGGCGAACAAGTTCCTTGTGTGACTATGGCCAACTGAGGCTCTTATTGTAATTTTTGATTCATTGTGTATTATATATATTATTTAAAGCTTATGAAACCGCAGATGTTAGCATTTATATATAAAGATTTTCTGGAAGTTATAAAATGTGTTTACTAGTATTTGAGAGCAAAGTTGAAAAAAGTTCTGACCAGAAGCCTAGAACCTGCATAGAAAAGATATTACGTTTTTCAGTAGTAACTCGTTTGAGTGAATTGGAGTCTGAAGTGCCTTTTAAAGACTGCTGTTTTAGAATTTGAGTTGGGTAAGATAGGGACAATCAGAGTACCATTTACTTTTGATCAGTAAAGGTTAGTTCACTGCTAACTGAAAAAAGTTTTGCTCTGAAGAAGAATGTATGTCAATTTATACTTTAGTGGAGGAATATTATTAATGGATATATCAAGTCAGGGAAATCCTGAAAATTCTCTTTGTAAATGACTAGAAACAAATAGTGTACATAAGTGGAAAAAATATCAATAATATTCATCTTTGGAAGAATCGAAGTAATGATTGTTTGGCATAGAAGTACTGTGTTTTGCAGGCACGCTCATTGTGGAAACAGGGTACGAGACTCACCTATACCCAAAAGATGAGTGGACGTTGATGTTTTTGTAATACCCTCGTGTGGAACTGATGTAAGAATAAATGTGAGATGCAGTCCCCATGGTATTTCATCAGGAAGTTGGTGCTGAAAATGTAAAATTTTTGTAGACGCTAAGCACTGTAACAAAAAAAATTAAAGATAGGAAACGGTTCCCTCTTCACACTATTGGCAAACAGGACAAGGACGCCGACAATAGTGCTTTTTGTGAGAAGTTTCTGAAAAAGTGTACATAATTAAAAGAGAGACGCCATCCATACTACCCATATGTAGTGAAGATTACGTAATGTTCTAAAAGTCTTCTCATGGTTACAGTGAAGTAAGTTTTTTTCATTACTAAAATTTCGTTTTACTATGAAACGGAATTTTGCAGGAAACATTTTTTGTAACAAATATTGCAATAATTTTAATGTATTTCTATCAAGTCCAAGCCATAAAAATGTGACGAGACTTAAACGTTTCGTGAAGTTTCATTTTTCCAATAAGCTTTTTGGCAATAAAAATTATATAAAGAAGCCGTGGACAGTTAGTTTTGGTTTGTTTAGTCAAAATTACGTCTAGTTATAATTCTGCCGTTATATGAACCTCAAATGCACTTGAAAATAGTTTTCGGTTGACATGGGGTGTGTAACGTAGAAAATTGTTATCATCCTCACAAATCAACTTAAAAATTTCAAAATTTTGGCAGCAGACCACAGTGTATTTCCATTATTCATTACCAGAGACATGCGAAAATTGTGTTAAAGAGCAAAACACAAAAATATCTCCATGTATATGTGTGTTGCCTGATTTTAATATTTTGTAACAAGCATACATGTATCCTGCCATGCATGTATCCTGCTGCACAGGAACTGAGAACGTTACTGAATACAGTAGGACTGAAGTACCTATAGATGCAAACGATGAAAAGTCTGCATTAAACAGATGACAAAGGGTCAGCTTAACATTTATGCAAATATGTATTTGATGTTTCTTAGACTCATACTGATATCATTTGTATTTTGAAAGGTACTAGCTAGTTTAGTATTAAAAAATGAAACAATTTGTGTAGGGCTACACATTTTGACTAGAACACTATCCCAAATTATTCACAGCAATCTCTGTAGTCACTGCCTTTCTTTTCCGATCATTCATCGATATTTGACAATATTGAACAGTTACAATGCTCTTACAGCTTTCGTTTCTGAAAATTATTACATATCTACAAAGACCTGAAAACAATTTTTCCAGGAAATATCAGTTCCACAGCAAGATTTTATTTACATATTTATTTGCTTATAGTTTCAGCTTACAGAGCCAGACTCAATCAATCCCAATATGCCACATTTTCATGATTCTTCCATTGTCATAGGAAAATAATTTTAAATGTGGGTTCAAAGCAAATTAAGTATTATCTAGAAATAACAGATCCATGGTTACACTTTATTTTTTATTTTGTATATGTGGAAGGAAAGAAATATAAATAAAAATTTAAAGTGTAACTGTGGAACTATTATTTCCAGGCAAATATTTTCTACAGAGATGCGGCACTATCATGGTTGAGTACAAAGTCTGTGATCAGCACAGTGCTTAAACCTCGACTCAACAATAAAATTTAAGTGTAACATTGAGAGCATTTTATTGAAAATAACAAATTAAAGCTAGTGAAATGATCAATATGCAACTCAGTTTGAAATATACTGATTCACATGATACTGTCTAAGTGTGAACGTGTTATAAAGTAATGCTAACAGAGCCAGCACTAAAAAAGTACGAAATATAAAAGAACTCAGAAGAAGGAACTTGATCTTTTCTCTAGGCAGCAAAATACATATTCATTTTTGATGTACAATAACCTCATAAAATATCTGTATTGATTTCTAAGTGTATGTAATTCTCCATCTTAAGCCTATGGAAACATGTAAGTACAGAATTATTTGAAAATTAACCGTTAATGTATCATAACTAACGTTTATCATCGAAAAAGGTTTAGTGTATGTATCTGTAGTATCAGAGCTGTTTGATACTTCAGAACACATTATGAACACTACACATACAATCAAATTCTTTTTTTACATTGCACTAGCTAAAATTATTTTGTGTTTATCCTACTTTACGCACAGGTTCTCCACATTTATTAATTACAGTAATGTAAGAGTATTATTTTGTCACTGAATTTTTTGTAAATAACC
This sequence comes from Schistocerca piceifrons, assembly GCF_021461385.2. Classification (NCBI taxonomy): domain Eukaryota; kingdom Metazoa; phylum Arthropoda; class Insecta; order Orthoptera; family Acrididae; genus Schistocerca; species Schistocerca piceifrons. The sequence goes on along the minus strand of NC_060145.1, from coordinate 204,979,216 downwards.
TGTATCAAAAAACCGGTCCATAATATTTGTAACAGTGCTAATAAACTTCATATTAGTGCCCAATGCTCTTCAGTTTCCAGAGCGGTTGTTTATTTGACCCAGTAGCGCATAGTAAGAGTAGGAGGCATTCACCAGCTGCAAGGAAAGAGGCAAGAAATGAGAAAACTTTCAAAGATAATCAGTAATAATCTTAAAATGATTCTCATATAGTTAACGTGCCTTATATACCTAAATCATTGATTTCACAAAATCAGAGAACACAAGGAAACTACTGTTATTACTACACAATATATACAGGGTGTTACAAAAAGGTACAGCCAAACTTTCAGGAAACATTCCTCACACACATATAAAGAAAAGATGTTATGTGGACATGTGTGCGGAAACGCTTAATTTCCATGTTATAGCTCATTATAGTTTCGTCAGTATGTACTGTACTTCCTCGATTCACCGCCAGTTGGCCCAATTGAAGGAAGGTAATGTTGACTTCGGTGCTTGTGTTGACATGCGACTCATTGCCCTGCAGTAGTAGCATCAAGCACATCAGTACGTAGCATCAACAGGTTAGTGTTCATCACGAACGTGGTTTTGTAGTCAGTGGAATGTTTACAAATGCGGAGTTGGCAGATGCCCATTTGATGTATGGATTAGCACGGGGCAATAGCCGTGCGCGGTACGTTTGTATCGAGACAGATTTCCAGAAAGAAAGTCTCCCGACAGGAAGACGTTCGAAGCAATTGAGCGGCGTCTTAGGGAGCACGGAACATTTCAGCCTATGACTCGCGACTGGGGAAGACCTAGAACGACGAGGACACCTGCAATGGACGATGCAATTCTTCGTGCAGTTGACGATAACCCTAATGTCAGCGTCAGAGAAGTTGCTGCTGTACAAGGTAACGTTGACCACGTCACTGTATGGAGAGTGCTACGGGAGAACCAGTTGTTTCCGTACCATGTATAGCGTAGCAGCCACTATACACATGAGGCTTCATTCCAACGTGATCAAATTGTAAATTTTCACAATCAACATGTGTGGGCTGACGAGAATCCGCACGCAATTGTGCATTCACGTCATCGACACAGATTTTCTGTGAACGTTTGGGCAGGCATTGTTGGTGATGTCTTGATTGGGCCCCATGTTCTTCCACCTACGCTCAATGGAGCACGTTATCATAATTTCATACGGGATACTCTACCTGTGCTGCTAGAACATGTGCCTTTACAAGTATGACACAACATATGGTTCATGCACGATGGAGCTCCTGCACATTTCAGTCGAAGTGTTCGTACGCTTCTCAACAACAGATTCGGTGACCGGTGGATTGGTAGAGGCGGACCAATTCCATGGCCTCCACGCTCTCCTGACCTCAACCCTCTTGACTTTCATTTATGGGGGCATTTTAAAGCTCTTGTCTACGCAACCCCGGTACCAAATGTAGAGACTCTTCGTGATCCTATTGTGAACGACTGTGATACAATACGCCATTCTCCAGGGCTGCATCAGCACATCAGGGATTCCATGCGATGGAGGGAGGATGCGTGTATCCTCGCTAACGGAGGACATTTTCAACATTTCCTGTAACAAAGTGTTTGAAGTCACGCTCGTACGATCTGTTGCTGTGCGTTTCCATTCCATGATTAATGTGATTTGAAGAGAAGTAATAAAATGAGCTCTAACATGGAAAGTAAGCGTTTCCGGACACATGTCGACATAACATATTTTCTTTCTTTGTGTGTGAGGAATGTTTCCTGAAAGTTTGGCCGCACCTTTTTGTCACACCTTGTATAAATGATGATTTTGTAAAACGTGTACAAACTGTAGAAAACAATCGCTCGGTGGATAAGGAGCAAAAAAAAGTCACTGGAAGTATGACCAGAAATGCTTTCCGAGGGAGGTAAATCCACTTGAAGGCGGAGATAAAATATATTTGACAGTGTACACCAATCAACCAAAACATTATGATCACCTACATAATAGTCGGAAAGCCCACCTTTGGCGTGGACAGCAGTAGTGACGCATCATGACATGAAAGCAATGAGGCCTTGGTAGGTCTCTGGCAGGAATTGGCACCACACCAGCAAATACAAGTCACCTAATTCCTGTATATTCTGGGGAGAGGGTCTATGAGCTCAGACACCAAGTTCAATCACATCCCAGATTTGTTTGATTGGGGTCAAATATGGCAAGCTAGGGGGGGGGGGGGGGCACATCAATTGGAACTCGCCACTACGTTCCTCGAAACACTCCATCACACTCCAGGTCTTGTGACATGAGGCATTATCTTACTGGAAAATACCACTGCCATCAAGAAACATGGTCACCATGAATGATTGTATGTGGTCTGCAACCACTCCTTGGCCATCATGGTTCTTAGCGCGAGGGCCATTGGACTCTTGGATGCTCACTTCGATGTTCCCACAACATAATGGAACTGCCGCCAGCTTGTCTCCATCCCGCAGTGCAAGTGTTAAACAGCTGTTTCCTTGAAGACGATGGATTCGAGTCCTCCCATCGGTATGATGAAGAAAGTATCGGTATTCATCAGGCCATGCAACGCTCGGCCACTGCGCCAATATCCAGTGCCAATGGCCATGTGCCCGTTACAGTCTTAGTTGCCGATGTTGTGCTGTTAACATTGGCATATGCGTGGGTCGTCAGCTGCAGAGGCCCACCATTAGGAGTGTTTGGAGCACTGTGTGTTGAGACCCACTTGTACTCTGCGTAGCATTAAAGTCTCATGTTAGTTACGCCACACTTAGCTGTCTTTCCTGTTACATCTGACATCTGTAATGAGGGGTGGCTGCCCAACCCCTGAACTCTGGACATGGATTCATCTTGCATTTGCCGCATATTGAAGACACTCACAACAGTACTCCTTGAACTGCCAACAAGTCGTGAAGTCTCAGAAAAGATCGTGCCAAGCCTCCAGTCCATCTTAATCTGCCATGGATCAAACTCAGATAGATCATGTTCCTTTCTCATTCTACACTTGGACAGCACACTCACTGGTACTACATTCTCCATGCCTGTATATCTGACTAGCAGTCATTTCCTGCGAGATGACACTGTTATTGACCGGATTTGTTTATGTCGGTAGTAGGTCGGTGGTCATAATATTCTGGCTTATCAGTGCAGATTTCAATGAGGACACACCAGGCAAGTGGTAATTTACTATCCATACTAGTATTTCAGCTCCCATTGGGTCCATCGGTACTGACATAAAACCAATGGTATCACAGGATGCATTGTGGAGGACAGTGGAGTCAGTATACTGCTCTTCCAGCTGTTGTCAGTTTTCGTGACCTGGAGCCGCTCCTCTTCGGTCAAATAGCTCCGCAAGTGACATCATGAGGCCAAGTGCATATCGTTTGAGACCTCCAACTAACGAAAACTCCCTGCCAGTACTGGGACTCGAGCTTGTGTCCTGCACATGTCAGTTCACCACGCTGACCACGCAGCTAAGAGGGCGGTAATGTCCATGACAGACGTGCAATCATTCATAAATACTAGGGGGCATCTGCTTCAGTGCTGCTGTGGACTCGCTCTTGGTCGACTCACGGTATGTAGTGCAGTGCTGAGAGATGATAGCTTCATGTGCTAACCGGAAGGAGGCAAATAGAAATGGGCAAATGGCAGCAAGACTGTACCTCAAAAAGTATCCTTGCCGAAAGCAGCCCCACCATACTATCCTATCGTTAGTGTTCCATCATTTTTGTGAGACAAGCTAGTCTACAAGAAAGGGTAGCCATAAAAGGCTAATGTTCCAGTATATCTACTGGCCTTGGAGGAATAGGTGTTGAAGAGTGTAGTATATGGTCCCAATCTCATCAAAAGGCAGGTGGTTCACGAGTGTGGGGTACTTTCTCCAGGACAACTGCTACTGTCCATATCAATTACAACCTACAGACTTGCCTCTACAGCAACTATTTTATCGCTGGAGTGTTGCGATATCTGTCATCCGTCCTGTTTACAGGAGAGGCTACCTTCACAAGGCATCGTAACATCACTCTTCATAATACCCCCTGTGGGCTGGAGAGAATTACTGTGGTATCGTGGTAGCAATCCATCATCATCATTTCCATCAAAAACTGTATATGGGGGTTATAGAAAACTGCCTGGCATACCGAGACTTCCTTCCACAACGTCTCACAGCAAGGCATATCTGTACTTTGTGAAGTTGACTCTCCCTCCACTGTTGGTTGATGTCACATAGTTGGTAAGAACGGTAAAGTAGCTACAGCATGATGGTACTACAGCTCAGTCTGCATTTCTGTGCAGGAACCTCTCAACCACATCCATCCCAGCCAATGGATTAGATGACCTGGCCCACTTGCATGGTCCATTTGGTCACCAGGCCTTTTCTTTTAGATATGTACTTGTTGAGTCACTTCAGAGAAGTCGTGTACGCAGAGGCCATTCCGGATGTGCAGACACTGGAAGCAGGCAATCATGCTGACAATGTTGCCTTTCAATTACACATTGCAACATTTGAACATGTGTATTAGTCACTTCATCCATAGAAGTCTTTGGAGGCCACATGGAATACTTTTCTAAGAGTTGTATCATCGCTGTATGTCACAACATACAGCGATGATACAACTCTTAGACATACAAGCATGATAACTGTCATATTGCAAGGCAGCAGTGGCAGATTGTACAGCAACCACAACACAGATAAGAGTGCTTGTGAGCCCAGACATGTCAACATGAACTGCTTGCAAACATTTTATTAGCAGTGGGACTATGGACACACACTCCTCTAACCTTTCTTTCACACACGCCACAGGATCGATGTGCACGGCTCGACTTGTGCCTTCAGATGATCACTTGGACGGTTGAATTGTGCACTGTCGTGTTCAGTGATGGAAGCAGATTCTGTCTACGTGCAACTGGTCGTCATCTGCCAATATGATGTACACTTGGCGAGTGCAGTCTTATTGCATGCGTGCATTTATGCAAAAAACAGTGGCCCCACACTAGACCTTGTGATCTGGGATGTTATAAGCTACAACTCTTGTACGCCTTTGGTCTTTCAGGAGCGGATGCTAACCAGTGTTCGGTACATGCACAAAGTTGTTAGAGACGTTCTTTTGCTATTTTTGCAACAGAAAGTTGATGTGTTGCTCCAGCAGGATAACGCTCGCCCACAAACTGCCTGTGAAACTCAACATGCTCTGCAAGACGTTCAAAAATGTACCTGGCCAACATATTCTCCAGACTTGTCTCCAGTTGAGCACATGTGGGGTATAATGGGATCAGAAAATACTCATGCGACTTGTCAATCAACTACTGTTGCAGAAGTACATGAACAGGTCGAGGAGGCGCAGTCATTTCATGCACTTCATACGCACTGTGACAACTATAAATCTTGAGAGCACTCGAAACCTCTAACAGGATATAGTAATTTTTAAACTTTTTCCAGCTATATATAAAATTTATGGAAATCATTGTTTGAGTTTAAGAAATTCTTGTAATCATAAATAAGATTACCAGACAAGTATTAATAAATCGCTTACAGAACATTAACCCAGATTTGCGGTGCAGTTTGTATATATCAGTGGTATTTTGATGTATATGGAACTCATGTTGTGCACTTGCTGTATAATAAGCAGTATTACATGCATGCTTTTGCGCCCATTAATGTTTATCATCACTATGATAATGAATAAAGGCTGAAGCAATAACTTAAGTTTGTACCAAAGCTACGATTGGAACTAAAGTCTCCTGCTCACAAGGCCCACTAACATGAATTAAGAAAGGAAACATTAAGATGGATTGAGGCATGAGTTGGGGTTTGTGTTAGGGATGGAGATTTAGTAGGATAATCTACACAGCTGTGCTGCTGTGTTAGGCGCTGTGTCAGAGCAGTGCGGTGATTAGCATAACTGTCTGACGAGAAGGAGACCTGGGTTCAAATTCCAGCAATTATACTAATTTTAATTCGTTTTCTTTTGCCTGTATTCTTTACCATAGGTAAATTTGAGCCATAATGTGTCCCCGGAACATAGAATTTAATATGATTAGCTTATCATAGCATTGTAAATGTTTTAACTTATCAGTCAGCATCTGTACAAATATATTCTAAGAAACCCGTGCGTGGAAAACTGGTTAATTTAGCGGCCATATCTGGATATCATACATACAATAAAATATTATGGATCAACTATCCCTTGTGACCATAAATGAAATGACAACATAAAACAAATTATAGAATATGCAGACGCTAGTCTGACATTCACAGGAAAAATCTCAAGGAAATTTAATTCATCGACGAAATAAATCGTTTACAAGGCGCTTGTCTCGTATATTCTTCTATATTGTCCGTCACTCTGGAAACCTTAAGAGGTAGGAGTTCGAGAAAATTCAGCGTAGAGTGGTGCGTTTCGTCACGGTGCCAGAACGTCGCAGAGATTGCCAACAACCTCTAGTTACGTACCCTCCAAGAGATTCGTTGCGCACCACAGAGTGTTTTACTACTGAAATTTCGAGAGAGTGCGTTCTGGGAAAATTCGGACAGCATATTACTTCCTTCACACATACATCTCGTAAAGCGACCCCAATGAAAAAATTCGTGTAACTGACGTTAAAACAGAGGCTTATCGACAATCATACTTCCCACGGGTCGTTCGTGAATAGAACAGGGTAGGCGAGATTAATTAGCGCTACCAGATGTACCGTCCGCCACATACCGTGAGATGGATTGCGGAGTGTGGATGTGGATGAAGATGTAATGGGCACTTCACTCCTATACATGTTGTCTTGAAAATATTCGACGGTGCCTTCTGGTGGCATAATCACCTTCTAAAATGTTGTTTTGTCACACGAAATTGTTTGTACTTGCAAATCAAATACCGCATTGTTTGGTAAACTGCAGATGTAGCTATAAATATTGTGCATTTTTACGTAAGTAATGCATAGTGAACTTGAGTTGCATGGTAGACAATTTTCTGTTAACCTTATATTATGCAGACTGATTGTTTACATGAGTACAATCTTTATTGATCTATAGATTTCGTTTTATAAATGCAGCACACATCTTGAAAAGACTCTGACAGAAAAGTGAGAATCCAGCTGCCTCAACTCTCATTCTGCCTTACTCGCCAAAAATTTAGGCATGCGAACATATTAGCACTTTTTGTAGTGAAACAGATTAGCAGAGAGACAGTGACAGTAGAAAAGACAGGAGAGAGTGCCAGTGGGAGAGAAAGAGAGAGGGGACAGCGATGGTGGGAGAGAGGGAGTGGCAGTGAAAGAGAAAGATAGGTGGATGAAGATGATAGCAGTGAGAGCTAAAGAGAGAGGAGATAGCGACGATCAGTGACAGACAGTGGCAGTAAAAACAATAAGGAATGGATGGAGTTAGTAGCTATGTGAGCAAAACAGAGAGGAAACAGCGAAAAGGAGAAAGAGTGATGATCGTAGACCTTACATAGGCTTCAGTGTTCGGGTGTTCGAGGTCCCCTCAATACCAGTGAAATTTAAAACAGGAAAGTTTGCTCTCTTTTCCCCATCCCCAATTGTCATGTGTTAACGCAGCCTTGTCTAGGAGTCAGAACGTTGCGCAAATCAATCTCAAGGATATACGATGAAGAGGAGACGAGCGTCATGATACATATTATTCATGTGGTGTACGAATGTCACCGGATCTGTTGTGCGATGAAAATACATGCGATGCGTCTCACTGTCATTTTAGTGCAAGCCCTCCGTTTTTGTGCCACTTCAGTTTCTCAGGTTTCAAAGTGAGCGTTTATTTTATTTGAAAGACTTCTGACCTCACGAGGCTGAATGAACTCCGTTTTAGAAATTTCCAACACCTTCCATTGATCTCGAGTGTTGGACGTCGGTCATATCATTCGTGTGTCACAGTTCCCAGTCTGTTGTTTTATAATGTTTAGCTATTTGAACATTGTTTCTTATTACTAGCTAATATATGTATAAACCATAGAGTTTTGACATGTGGGTATGTATCCTTTGTAACGAGAGCTTCTGGTGCGTTGAGATGGACAATCGATAGCGGGAAGTTGGAGTTTACCCGGCTGGCGTGACGGTAGGTGTGTAGCTTCTGATGTTTTATGAGTGCTTTGTTTCGGAGAAAATATAGTATATGCCTGTGCCAATTGGACCAATACGATCAGCAGGTTGACAAGGACTAACGATAAGTAGTCGGTGAACTGTGAAATTGAAAAAAAAAACAAAGACAGTTTCGTTACTGCTTTAGACAAAAACTGCTAACATGCAGAAGAAACAAAGCGTCAATGACATTAATATGAATAGCATGTAGACAGCAGCAATAAATCATGTAATACAGTTTCCAAAACTTTCAGATTGTAGTTTTCCATGTAGTATTATTTGTAAATTGAAAGTGACAAAACATGCTTTTAGTTATTACTGAACGTGTGGTGACATACCGAAACTCTAAGTTGACCCTCAGTGGCCAAGAAGTGCAGCCAATGCAATATTCAGAGTTCACAACTAGTAAGCTGTGTTTTGTTTTTTATATTTAGGTTTTTTACAACCTGTTTATTCTTACACAACCATTTTTTTCTCGTAATCTAATGAACTTGTAGGGGCATGAAATCATTTTATTTATCAGTAATGGGGCAAAAAATCATTGAGTAACCAAATTTACTGCCAGAGAATAATAATTTCATAAATCTTGGTTTCTAAGATTTTTGGTTTTCGGGTGTTTCAGAAAGAATATGTGGTCACCTAATTAATTTAATTTTTTCATTTTGATTCTAGTAGGATTTACTTCTCTTATGGTTAACAGATGTAAAAGGTGAACAGTTATTAATTTTGAGCTGTTAAGAGTAAGCAAAGACTCACTGTATCCTGATTCCAATGAGTCCACTGTCGTATGAAATCATTAAAAAAATTGGCCCATTAAATTGTATCAAGTGCGTGACGGAATTTTATACCTTGATTTCAACACAACAGTAATGTGATCAGAATACATCAGACCTTCAGTAATCAACTGACAAGCTGGGAGTGTTGTTGTCAATGATGCAACGTGATATGAAGGATGTGCACATGGGGGCAAACGAAAATCGATTACGTTCCGTGAAATAAACATTTATTATCTTGTAAACTATCCTCCAAAGACTACTCTGCGTCCGTACTGGCCTCGGAAGGCCCAACGGTACAGACTGTCGTTTCATCCTCAGCTGACAGGCGCCACTGGATACCGATATGGAGGGACGGGTGGTCAGCAGACCGCTCTTCCGGCCGTTGTCAGTTTTCGTGACCAGAGCCGCTGCATCTCAGTCAAGCAGTTCACAAGCGCTGAGGATCTACGCCCCCTCCCCCTCCCCCCCCCCCCCCCCCATGCCGACAGCGCTCAGCAGGCCTGGTCTGTCACTCATCTAAGTGCTAGTCAAGCCTGACAGCGGATGACAGCGGTTACGTGATGGCAGCCTGTGTTACCACTGTGCCGTTGGCACTTATAAACAGAGGGACGCAAACAGCCAATGGCAACCTCAGGTCTCAAACCAGGTTTTGAAAAAAGATTCAAGTAAGTAAAGCAGCCTCTGCAAGGAGACAATTAGACAAAAGTAGCTTGATCCTTCAGTTACAAGAGCATTCCAAGTACTCGCACATCCACACATTATAGAAAATATCCTTGGTGGGGACTAGGAATGGAGGATAACATAGTTTGCTGATGTGAAATACAGAAAAATGAAATCAGTAAACGATGATTCCCTGCACAATCCTTCTCCCAGCTATTATTTACTCGTATACAACATAAACAGTAGAAGGGTAATCTCCTAGACAAACTGAATGCGAACTGAGTACTCCTGACCACAGTTACATGAAAGGGGCCGATACAGGACCATTTCAGATGCAGGTAGCAAAATTACAAGTAGAGTGAGTGTAGGTCTCTTGTAGCACGTAATCTACTGTTAAAAATTAAGTCAACGAGCCATTTCTTTAGAGTATGATACATGTACTCTAAATATAATCTCATCATCTTGCAGTATTACAAATCGATTACAGTTCAAAACACCAGCCTCCGCAAATGGGCCATCAGCTCGTCAGAACAAATCTATGAGCATTACGTGCTACGTAATGCGTAACGGTATACTAAAGTCTTGTTTACGGGCAATAGCAAACAACCAACGCAATGAGCATGGTCTGTGAATGAAATTCCCCTTCTATGTATGTTAACAGATGGAATAGTGTAAGCAAGCCTCACTGATAAATTAACGATAGGAGACACAGTCCTGTCTATTGAACATATCTGAGAATTCATCTGTACTTATACTTCCATTATATATGTTTCGTAAAATGTTGGGGAAAGGGAAGGTTGTGAAACTTATGAGGGTGAGAGAAGACTTCTTTTAATCAGTTTAGAACATTTGGTTTCAATATTACTGTGACGAATCAACGATACTTGCGAAACTGTGAAACGAATTATATGTTCTGCATACTGCAAGTAAAAATAATACTTCATACTCTTGTGATGATCCCGCGTTAGACTGCACTTATAGTGGTGTGCAAATAAGAAGGCGGCTCCGTCATGCAGTCCGCGCATAGAGGACTTCGCGACCTCGCCAATGTGCTGCCTGTCCCTGCCCGCCCACACGTCCCGTCAGTTCCCTTCACTGGTACATCTACATCTACATCTACACGGATATTCTGCAAATCACATTTATGTGGCTGGAAGAGGGTTCATCGAACCACCTTCACAAATCTCTATTATTCCAACCTTGTAAAGCGCGCGGAAAGAACTAACATCTATATCTTTCCGTACGAGCTCTGATACAAGATATTTTGACATATGGAGGAGAAAGGTGGTGATTGGAATTTCGTGTGACGATTCCGTCGCAACGAAAATCGTCTTTCCTTCAATGATGTCCAGCCGAAATCCTGTATCATTTCAGTGACACTCTCTCCCAGATTTCGTGATAATACAAAACGTGCTGCCCTTCTTTGAACTTTTTCGATATACTCCGTCAGTCCTACCAGGTAAGGATCTCACACAGCGAAGAAGTATTCTAAAAGAGGACAGACAAGCGTACTGTAGGCACTCTCCTTAGTAGATCTGGTACATTTTCTAAGTGTCCTGCCAATAAAACGCAGTCTTTGGTTAACCCTTCTCACAAAATGTTCTGTGTGTTCCTATTTAAATTGTTTGTAATTGTAATACCTAGGTATTTTGTTGAATTTAGAGCCTTTAGATTAGACTGATTTATCATGTAACGGAAGTTTAACGAATTCCTTTCAGCACTCATGTGGATCACTTCACACTTTTCGTTATTTAGGGTCCACTGCTAAATTTCGCACCATTCACACATATTTTCTAAAACGTTTTGCAATTTATTTTGATCTCCTGACGACTTTATTAGTCGATAAGCGACAGCGTCATCTGAAAACAACCTAAGACGGCTGCTCAGATTGACTCCCAAATTGTTTGTATAGATAAGAAACAGCAAAGGGCTCATGACACTACCTTGGGGAACGCTAGAAATCACTTCATTTTTACTCGATGCCTTTCCGTCACTTACTACGAACTGTGACCTCCCTGACAGGAAGTCAGATATCTAGTCACATAACTGAGACAATATTTCATAAGCCCGCAGTTTCACTACAAGCCGCTTGTGTGCTACAGTGTCAAAAGCCTTGCGGAAATGCAAAAATACGGAATATACATGAAACCCCTTGTCAATAGCACTCAGCACTTCACAAGAACGATATTTTCTAAACCCATGTAGACTGTGTGTCAATAGACGGTTCTCTTCGACGTTATTCGTAATGTTCGAACACAATATCTGTTCCATAATCCTGCTGTATATCGACGTTTATGATATGGGCCTCTAATGTAGTGGATTACTCCTACTATCCTTTTCGAATATTGGTGTGACCTGCGCAACTTCTCAGTCTTTTGGTACGGATCTTTCGTCGAGCGAACTGTTGTATATGATTGTTAAGTATGAAGCTAATGCATCAGCATACTCAGAAAGGAACCTAATTGGTATACTGTCTGGACCAGAAGACTTGCTTTTATTGAGTGCTTTAAGTTGCTCCACTTCACCGAGGACATTTACTTCTACGTTACTCAAGTTGGCAGCTGTTCGTGTTTCTAATTCTGGAATATTTACTTCGTATTCTTTTGTGAAGGGATTTCGGAAGACTGGGTTTAGTAATTCTACTTTGGCAGCACTGTCGTCGATACTATGTCCATTGCTATCGTGCAGAGAAGGCATTTATTGTTCCTTGCCGCTAACATACTTCACATACGACCAGAATCTCTTCGGATTTTCTCCCATGTTTCGAGACAAAGTTTTGTTGTGGAAAGTGTTACAAGCATCTAGCATAGAAGTCCGCACTAAATTTCGAGCTTCTGTAAAAGAAAATCAATATTGGGGATTTTGTGTCTGTTTACATTTGGCATGTCTTTTTCTTTGTTTCTGCAACAGTGTTATAACCCATTTTGTGTACCAAGGAGGATCAGCTCCGTCGTTCGTTAATTTATTTGGCATAAATCTCTCAATTTCAACATACAGTAGAGCGTCGATTTATCCGAAGTACATGGGTACATGGGTGTTCGGAAAACTGGTTTGTTCGGATAATCGAACTGTACATGTTTATTTGCCAAAAAGAAGTACTGTACAGTAAATTTATTCATAAAAACAGGCATCTCTTCTAGTATTGCAAAGTAAGCTACAAAGGCAACTTCAGTAGGAATACATAGTATGTGGCACAGATTATTAAACAAAAGTATATACATATTACATACGCATTTTGCATGAACAATACACACAGTATACAAAATTAACGTTTAAAAATATCCTTTATTTAGGTCTGTCTAAGCAAGCCTACACGCTTACGAGCTATGTTGTGAACAGCTTTGATACTGCCGCTACTTCTACTGCCAGTGCCAAGCCGACATAAGGGTGCAGATTGTTGAAACACAGCGACTGGTGGCTAGGCCTGTCAGCAGCGCCTTGAGAAGGTCCCATTAGAAGCGATGTTCCGCCAGCGATGGCCCAGTGCTGCGACTACTGTGGGAAACTTGGTTTGGGAGTGAGGGGGATGATGGACGGTAGGGTGGGAGAGTAACAGGGGCGAGCGAGTAAACAGTTCGGTTAAGCGGTCGTTCGGCTGACCGACGTTCGGATAATCGACGCTCTACTGTATAGTGTTTCTTTGAATTTAAGCCACATCTGGTCTACAGTTATGTTATTAACTTGGAAGAAGTGGAGATTGTCTCTCAGGAAGGCGTCAAGTGAATTTTAATCTGCTTTTTGAACAGGTATATTTTTCATTTATTATTGGAGGATTTGTGGGTTACAATAGTCAGTCTCGCTACGACAACCCTGAGTTCACTAATCCCTGTATCCGTTTTGATGCTCGTTATTAACTCAGAATTTGTGTTGTAGTGTTAACTGGGGCCTAGAAACGACGGAGAGGCTCCGTCCCCGACGCAGCTGCAGTGGTCCACAACCCCACGGCGACTACCGCAGTCCACTGTACCCCGCCGTTAATATGTGACATTTTTCACCGGAAATACGATGAGGTGCAAAATTTAGGGACGAAACTCGCTATTGCAAGATGTTTCACAGCCAAGTGACATACCTCCTCAAATCTCGGAGCATACATAGAACGAATTACCATTCTACGGCACAAAAGGTAAAAGGAAGAAATACGTAATGGGACGAACAGGAACAACACTTTTATTGAAACACAATAACTACATAGCTGTCAGCACGATTTAAATTGGTTCCCCGTACATTACAAGAGACGGGCCATGGTTCTTAGTAGGTTGTGAGATCACCGCGGACGGCAAAGTATGCTGTGCAACATGACCGCATGCTGGCCGCAAGATTGTTGTGGAGTTGTTGTGGTAGGACGTTCCATTTCCCCACCAGCATGCTTCACAACTGCTGGGTGATAGTCGGTGGATGTGGACGTACTACAGTGTCTCTGCCCAATGCGTTCCACAAGTGCTCGATGGGATTTAGGTCGGGAGAACTTGCGGGCTAGTCCATTCACTGAATATCCTATCGTTCCTGGAACTCCCTCTGCGTTGTTCGATGCGTTCGCGGATTGTCATCCATAAAAGTGAAATCAAGGTGAATGTACCCCAGAGAAAACGCACGTGGAGAGGCAGTGCAGTGCCACGATTACTTTGATGGACGTGTGTACTGTGTTCAAACACTGGGACATCAGTACGCCCACGCAACATCGTGCCTTCTGACACTGTAACACCTTGTCCACCAAAAACATCGCGATCGATAACGTACCTGGAAGCATTAAGAGCTCACATTTTTCGTCACACAACAGTACCCCAAATTTATGGAACGTGATCGTCTTGGTCGTCCAGCTGTTATGGTGTCTGAGGACTTGATGTCGCATGGGCTCACTGACCTCCAAATCTTTGCACACGGTACACATAAACGTTATTGTGACTTTGTGCTCCTTCCCATGTGCATGTTTTCGGGGGTGCATTCGTATCTGACTTCGTTTTTGTGGATGCCAGTGCACGCCCACATCTGACAGTGGAGGTCGAAGAGCACTTGCGACGAAAGGGAATTCAGCGAATGAAATCACCTCCCCGTCCGTGGCAACACAAGCCACTAACAAGGGAACCTCCCCATCGCACCCCCCTCAGATTTAGTTATAAGTTGGCACAGTGGATAGACCTTGAAAAACTGAACACAGATCAATCGAGAAAACAGGAAAAAGTTGTGTGGAACTATGAAAAAATAAGCAAAATATACAAACTGAGTAGTCCATGGGAATCATATGCAACACAAGGATAAGATGAGCTCCGGAGAGCCCTGGTCCCGTGGTTAGCGTGAGCAGCTGCGGCACGAGAGGTCCTTGGTTCAAACATTCCCTCGTGTGAAAATTTTAATTTTTTATTTTCAGTTTATGTGACAAACTCATGTTTTCATCACTTTTTTGGGAGTGATTATCACATCCACGAGAAAACCTAAATCGGGCAGAGTAGAAGAATCTTTTTACCCATTCGCCAAGTGTACAAGTTAGGTGGGTGGACAACATATTCCTGTCATGTGACGCACATGCCGTCACCAGTGTCGTATAGAATATATCAGACGTGTTTTTCTGTGGAGGAAACGGTTGATCTATGACCTTGCGATCAAATGTTTTCGGTTCCCATTGGAGAGGCGCGTCCTTTCGTCTACTAATGGCACGGTTTTGCGGTGCGGTCGCAAAACACAGACACTAAACTTATTACAGTGAACAGAGACGTCAATGCACGAACGGACAGATTATAACTTTGCGAAAATAAAGAAAGTAAACTTTTCGCTACAAGGGGGACTTGAAACAAGGACCTCACGTTCCGCAGCTGCTCACGCTAACCACGGGACCACGGCTCCTGAGCTGACAAGTAAGATTAGCCTTGGTGTTGCCTATCTTGCACATGGACTACTTAGTTTGTATATTTTGCTTATTTTTTCATAGTTCCACACAACTTCTTCCTGTTTTCTCGATTGATCTGTGTTCAGTTTTTCAAGGCCTATCCACTGTGCCAACTTATAACTAAATCTGAGGGGGGTGCGATGGGGAGGTTCCCTTGTAAGAACCTTTGCCCGCGATTCGTAAAGTCAAGTGGTCTGTTCGTATCAATGCACATTTATTTCAGTTATCTTCTTTAAGATACTGTTGTAGTTCTGTCAGTGTACGCATGAAGTTTAATTGGGCTGTGTTATTTGGCAGTGACTCACCATGAAAAAGTAACTTCTGCCGTGAAGTTCTGCACACCAATGTATATCTCGAGCGTCAGACTGAAAATCGCTTTGGCTCTTAACGTACTGACTAGAAATTTATGTGAGGGATATGTACGCTAAAATTTGTAATAAATGTACACCTCACTTAAGTGTTCTCTATAACGCAAAATGTGACTGGCGATCGGCAGCCGCAGAATATAAGTCTGCGCCGATGGCGACGTGGTACAAATAACGTGGCCACATTGAGAATTCTTAGAGTCCGCCTATCTGCGCAATGTGGCAACACTGTGGATTGCGTAGTTCCTGTGGGAAGTATAGTCTTGAGTTCGAGGTGTTGTGCTACGTCTTAAAATGTGGCCTATCGGAGCTGGCTGCCCTTTGTAAAAACTAAGTGAAGTATTCAACGCTGAGCTTGAAGGAGTGTCAAGTGACATCTCCCCAGACCAAATGCGGACAACAATAAGAAACAAAATGAAAAAACAAAAAAATGCGGTAAACAGCGAGTCGCGTTAATATAAGGACTCGCTGTCGAAACTGATCGTTGCCTAAACCTTTATAGCACCTTTAGTGTGAATGCTGAGGTCCTGAGTGGAATGGCAGGACATCTACAATCTATTTCACTTTCTGACGCATCGGGAATAACAATTTAAGAATTCAGTCAAATTACGCATGTTAGTAGTGCAGGTGACACTTGGCGAAACTGCGGACGATGTCTGACACTTCGCGATCGTTCGCTCATTTGCGAGGTTGGTGATGAGTAAGTCTGCTAAATTCAGTCAATATTCTCTTTTAATACTGCTGAAGTAACCTGAATAGTCGTCACGTCTGTATGACATCGAGATCATAAATTTAATTTCTCGAGCCTAGGACTGTAATTCCAGGTAAATTTTTCAACTAGTTTTGTATTTCACTTTGTGAACTATCTGCATTAACTACCACTACAACAATGGCAGAAAGATGAATGAAGCAATGTCATGTTTCCTCCGTATCGTGATCTCAGGCAAGAGTAGTTGTTGGTTAAGGTGTCGTTGGACTACTATTTTCTCTGCAAATAGCCAGAAAGCAATTCAGTAATAAAACACTCAAAAGACGTTTGCATTGCAACAACTGAACAGTCAGCTTATTTTTATTTAATTTAATTTTTAACCATTAATTTTCTTCTGTAATACTAATTTCTTATTCTTACTACAGTGTGATTGCAATTATTTCTTTATTTGTAATAGATCTCCTGTCCCTTTTTGGTACCCATACACGCATCCAGTGAATCTGGAAGAATGGAATTTTGGATGTTTCCCCATGCAGAATGTACACATTTATAAAACATTTTCTGGTTTCAAGCCCTAGCAGGTGGTTAACGACCCACGAGCTTTAAGCAGAGATATCCTCGGTCATTGTCAAGTAGTCATAGTCATGTAGTTGCCGCTGCCACGGTTAAATAGTCACGCCATCGCCAGTGACGTCATTGATGCCCAGTCTTGCAGCATATATGGTAATGTTTCGGTGGTGTGGCTGCTGTGCCCGCTTTAACTCCACAATCAGAGGATCTAAGGCTGCACTCATCTGTATTTTACCGCCTTTATTGAGACTGTTGTGTTTTACATATTCTACATCGTTGCCGGCCGGAGTGCCCGTGCGGTTATAGGCGCTACAGTCTGGAACCGCGTGACCGCTACGGTCGCAGGTTCGAATCCTGCCTCGGGCATGGATGTGTGTGATGTCCTTAGGTTAGTTAGGTTTAAGTAGTTCTAAGTTCTGGGGGACTGATGACCACAGTAGTTAAGTCCCATAGTGCTCAGAGCCATTTGAACCATTTTTTTCTACATCGTCTTTCACAGGCTTCATTAGTTATCGGTCTTTGCAGGCGATCTGATGACTGTGTGGATTTTACGTCTCTTCAGGAGCTGGATGATCTTTTCTGTCATCGAACCACATAACAATAAAAACGCTAAACTCTTCGTGTCTTCTTTGGAGTTCTTCTGCTTTCGTGGCATAGATGAAACTCCTTCCGAAATTTATCTGTTGTAACCGTTTCCTTAGCAATATTATATTCAGAACTAACATATCTCCTTCGCCAATGCGTAGACGTTTAATTAGGTCTACGAAGTCCACAGTGTTTTTTTGTATGGAGCACACAGTGTCCTAAATGCGTCGAGAGGAAGCTGTCCAAATGTTTTGCAAGTCTACAGGTCGGCGATCCGATGGTGTTCACTACAGGCCTTAAAGGTGTATTTCATATGTACCTATTCTTATGTACCTTTGACAGACCGCAGAACGTATGTGGTCTGTGTGCCTGACGGAGGAGGTTCTTAATAACACTCTCTTCTAGCGATGACCGGTTGTAGAAGCTCAGAGGTCTTCCTCACTATTCTGGTTGTTGGGTGCCAAGGCAGGTTTTGGTACGTATCTTCCTCCTGCATCCGTCGGATTTTCGCGCCATAGTCGGCTCCTAACATTGGGACGACAGCTTGCGGTTGTCAACTGACAGGACGATGGTATGAAGATCGTTGCGGAGAGCATGGAAGCCACCGCGTTCAGCTCTAGATGTATTTGGTGCTGGCAGCTTGGACTGTAAAAGAATACTGTTAGTTCCTCGAAGAATTACTTCTGCCATTCCACTGGTAAACTTACGAACTGCTTGTTCAGCACCTTTAATACGTCAGCGAAAGGGATTCTTCGTGACGAGGGAACATGTTCCTCCTTAAGTGCAGAGATGGCAGCGCATAGAAGTTTCCTGCTGCCATGTTGATCACGGCAAGACACGCAGTTTTTCCTTCTACCCCATGTTGTTGTGGTGAAAGACGACTGACTTTCCCTTACTGCTACTAAGCGGCTCTCCGCCTTGATAAAGTTACATGTTCCACCATCGCTGGGTCGATCCGGTCCCAATATCAGTGCAAAAGTGACGACTTCATCAGCAGCTGAACGGCCGAAAGCTCACGGTCGTCTGCGTCCAGCTGTTTTCTTTTGACGCGAATCCCCTCCTCCAGCGTCGCAAACCTGGTATGGCTAAATATTATTTTCGTTGTTACAGTGTCCACTTGACCTTTAATAATGGCATATCGCGGCGTCGTCTTCTCATCACAACAACGTAATAGAAAGGCTAGCGAACTTAATAAATTAGCCTTGTTCAGGCGCAGCTTCCCCAGGTGGTCGATGCTGCACTACATCTGTTTCCTGTAGAGGTACGATACGTACGACTGCATGCTCCAGTGACAGTATTCGTTAATGGTGTATTATCGGGTTTCAAGCCGCCTCGATTAACTGCGCACGAGCTTTCGGCAGAGATACCCTCTTTCATCGTCAAGTGGATGACAGGCGTGTAGTGCCACTGCCGTGTTTACATAGCCGCACCGTCGCCGCTGGCGCTGCTCATTCACGCACCATATATAGCAATGTTTTGGTGGCGCAGTGTATTGCAGCTGAGTACGGCCTGGTATCCTGCGGAAGGGGACTTGAGCGTGGAGTGGTGGTCGCGTTATATGGACTTTGCCACAGCCAATGGGTAAATCACGGTTTCCTGCTGCTTTAATTTACACAGTTACGCAACCTGAAATGAAATTCCGGGTAATGAAGTGCATATTTTACTTGTGACATTCGATTTTTAATACAATTCTTAAGCTTTGTGAGAATCTCAACCCATTCTGAGAGCAGTCATAATGGTCTGTTTTACGATTATCAAGCAAAATTACATAAAAAGTCGCTGGAAAGGGTCGAAGGAAAGATCAGTCACACGGATTTGGATTCTTCTCTGCATTTAGGAACCAAACAAGAAGGGAACATTACGAAACCAATGAACAGGCTAGTTAGTATTCATTATATGTATAGATCACACTGTCAAAATCACACGAGGGTGCAGAATTGCACAGCGCTCGCTTTTACAACTTAGTTTCTGTGTTAAGGAAGGTAATTTTCAGTTTCCTCAAAAGATTTCATTACTCCTTGGCATCAAATTATATGGTACTGAACCCGGCTCACCAACTCATTAGGCATATGCTCTGACGGCTAAGCCATCCAGACACACAGTGGTCATCGCAACTTCACAAATTACGCAAGCACGATTCAGTTCAGATTCAAATTCTCTACTTATTCACACACTACAGACGAAGTTCCCCTGTCCATTACCTCCGTTACACGTGGCTTTTCGCCGATTCCTGTAAGAGTGCGAGCTTGGTTTGCATCGGCACTGAAGGGATCATTAGCCAACCTCTCTTTAATTACATATACAACTAGGTAGATTTTCAATTACTTTTTATTCCACCGAGATAAGTTTTCGTTGAAAATTATCAAAGTAAATGTTTCATTCGTTTGAACTTTGGGTACATTGTAATTGCGAGGTTCTAGGCGCTTCAGTCTGGAACCGCGTGACCGCTACGGTCGCAGATTCGAATCCTGCAAAATTATATATCTCAATATGTCACATACCGTATGCTGCATGAGTGGATAGTAGTATCACTAATTTTGCTATATCTGTATTCATATTATATAACAGACAGCGTTAGCAGACCCCTTATCAAGTAGGAAAGCTTAAAAAGTGAGGAAGTCTATTAAATCCCATAAATATACGTAGCCTGGAAAGCAACGTTAGAAAAAATTCAGGAGAAAACGCTGTATAAGAATCAAACACGAGCGCACCTGCTCTATGTGAGCTCGTATAAGACGAGGACGACAAGCAATTCGCTACGTAGCTGCCCCTAGTGCACCTAAGACTTGGCAACGTATTTATAAATATTTGGCAACGCTGTGACAGTGCGTTTATTCATTCATGTGGTCTTGAACTGTTCCTGTAAATCCCTTGGCATTTCCTTTCGAGTTAGATCACTTATGCCACGTAATCCTCAAGTAAGATGAGATACTGAGACAGATCTAATTTTTGGTCTGTAGGAATGGCATACTTCACATCAGTAAAACTGTTATGTATAGCCTAGCGTTTTGAGGCTGAAAGACGATACTGTGGCGAGAGAGCTCATCTCCCAGCAGCTCCTCGTTAGCTCAGTGGCAGTCTGCCTTCGGCAGTTGTGAGGCAAGCATATCACATCTTGTTTTCGTCTCCCTGTTGTGCTGCTTGCGAGCGAGCGCGTTCGTTTACTTCTGCGTAGTTGCCTTCCTTCGTGTCCGTATTCATCAACCATCATGGCGTTTCCCCATCCCCAAGGCACGATTAAATTAAATTTTTCTTTGGATCATCAACGACCAAAAGCGTATGAAGTAGAGCGGTTTATACTGGACGAAATGCATCTCCCCCTGCATGATGTTCTTCGGATTCATTTTTCGATTCTTAGTACCACTGTGTGCAACACTGGCAAATGAAGAGCTGTGCGCCAACGTTGTGCAGCGCCATACTAACGATCTCAAGTTCCAGTAATCTGACTGCCAAACAGTGCTATTGTCGTCGATCACCCTGATTTTGGCCTCCGAATATTGAGGGTTATCGAACTCCCGTTTGAGGTGCCGTCGGACGTTGTGGTGGCCACCTTTGCACTTTACGGCAAACTTGTCAGTCACATTGTTAAAACGCTGAAGACGTTCAAACCTACTGTGTCCTCAATGGTATTCATCAGATAAAAACTGAACTGTGGAAACATATGCAATATAACTTGGTTATTGATGGCTGAAGTGTTGTCATGTATGATGGCCAACTGTATACTTTTTCAGACTGTGGCCAGGAGGCCTTTGTCCCTCCTGAACGCCCAAAATACACTTGTGCACACGCCGGTCAGAGACGTCGCTCTCGCTGTGTTACCTCAATCTTACCCATTCATGGCGAGGCTGCCTTCAGCTCCACCCAGTATGAATCACTCTTCACTAGGGTCGACTTCTCTTGATGATGCAGTCGACGTTTTGCCTATATCTTCTACACTGTCGACACAATCAAAACCAAAGAACGATGGCCGTCAGCAGCGACAAAACGTCTGTCCCGATCCCTTGGTAGTTTATCACGGAGCTGACGGAGCTGTACCATCCTCCACTATTCAGCCGTTTTGCGTGGTAGACGACAGCCGTTAACGACCCAACAAAAAAATAAAAATAAAAAAAAGCTTCTTTGGAAGCAACGGTCACCAAGGAATCGGAAGAGACAGCGCTTTACCTCTTCTGATGACTACCTCCATCGGATATGTGCCCAGGACGACGACTCTTCAATTGATGATGCCCTGTTATCCAATGACATGGCACCTGATGATGTGATGTTTCTCCTTGCCTCCATCCCCGGTCAGCATCCACCTACGGACACCGACCTTCACCCGCCTGCATCTGATGCGGTTTCCCCCCTTTCCGTGTCTGACACTACCTATAGGCACACTTATGATAATCCTCCACTGAACCGGCCCTGTGAGATTTCTGTCACCTGGGTAGAGGACGTCAATGCTGGATTTTCTGGAGGTGTGCAGGCCGATGGAGCCTCTTGGTGAGATCAGCTACCTCCATGTCACAGCGATGTACCCTTCCACGAGGGCGTAATGAGGAGCTTCCTCCATGTCTGTATTGCCTGACTTCGTGGCGATGACAGCTTTACACAACTCTTGCATAGCATCAAGGTCAATACCATTCGCATGTGCCATAAATTGACATTACTCCATGAGATGCTGTATGCTGCGGACGTTGACGTTGCCCTACTCCGAGAGATGCAGTTTGCAACTTTTTTCCCCCCCATGACTTGACAGCACATTTCTCCCATGTTTCCCTATTGGGGTGGTGATCCTCTTACGTGACTATATCACCGCTGATGCAGTTGCCTGTTTAAAGGTAAGGCTCTCACGTTTAATGTTTTCAGGATCATCAAAGTATATTCGCCATGTGGTTCATCTTGCTGCCATACTAGTTCGACTCTGTTGCGTAAGGGGGCAATGGAAGTCAGCAGGATCCCTTGATAATGAGAGGAGACTGTCACTAAACGCAGATGCCCAAAGACCATCTGTCACATCACTCTCCATTCGACCATCTGTCACATCACTCTCCATTCGTGGCACTACCTGCAACTGCGCTGCACTTAAACCTTGTTGACTCTTGGGAGAATGTTCATGGTGAGCGTCCTGGGTTTACGCATTTCGCTAGCCATTCTTCTTGTCGCCTCAGTCGTATTTATCTCCTGCTTTCTCAGATCGTGACGCCTATATCAGAGTCGTCGATCTCTACCGTGGAGAGGTGTGGCGCAGCTGGGGACTATGGAAGCTGAACACGATACGTCTTTCTTCACTTGACTGTCGGTAGCTCCTTGAGCCACTTGGACAGCATTTCGTTCGCACAACCATGGAGATCAGTCTGCCCTGTCATGGTGGATCCTCTGTACAAAGCGTGTCCAATGAAAGGCCTTGATTGGTTACGGAAGGGATATCACAGTGTGGCCATGATGAACGCAGTTAAAAGCGTCAGGTTGTAGTAAACTGTATGAAGGTACAGATCACTGCCCACCCTGGGGGTCACCCTGAAGGAGCTATGGTCAGAGCACGCACGCACGAGGGGTTAGCGCAGGGGTGTCCATCTATGTACCACTTGATAGCAAACGGCACCATTGTCAGAGAACTTTGATTAATGTTCTTACAACTGTTGAAGGGTGTTACTTACACTGCAGCGCCAAAGAAACTGGTTTAGGCATGCGTATTCAAATGCAGAGCTTTGTAAAGAGACAGAGGACGGTTCTGCGGTCGGCAATGCTTATATAAGATAATGACTGTCTGGCGCAGTTGTTATATCGGTGACTGCGGTTACAATGCACATTATCAAGATTTAAGTGAGTTTGAAAGTGGTGTTATAGTCGGCGCACGAGCGATGAGACACAGCATCCCCGAGGTAGCGATGAAGTGGGGTTTTTCCCGTACCACCATTTCATAGGTGTACCGTGAATATCAGGAGGCAAAACATCAAATCTGCGACATTCATGCGGTTTGATAAAGATCCTGAAAGAACGAGACCAACGACGGTTAAAGAGAATCATTCAATGTGACAGAAGTGCAACCCTTCCGCAAATTGCTGCCGATTTCAATGCTGGGCTATAATCAAGTGTCAGTGTGCGAACCATTCTACGAAGCATCATCGATATGGGCTTTCCGTGCCGAATGCCCACTCGTGTACCCTTGATGAGTAAACTACACAAAGCTTTACGTCTCACATGGGCTTGTCAACAACGACACTGGGCTGTTGATAACTGGAAACATGTTGCTTGGTCGACGAGTCTCGTTTCAAATTGCATCGAGCGGATGGACATGTTCAGGTAGGGAGACACCTCATGAATCCATGGACTCTGCATGTTAGCAGGGGACTGTTCAAGCTCGTGGAGGCCATGTAATGGTGTGCGGCATGTGCATTTGGAGTGGTATACGATTCTGGCAGGTGACACGTACGTAAGCATTCTGTCTGATCATCTGCATCCATTCAGGTCCATTGTGCATTCCGATGGACTTCAGCTATTCCAGCAGGACGATTCGACACCCCACAAGTCCAGAATTGCTACAGAGTGGTTAAAGGAACACTCTTCTGAGTCTAAACACCTCCGCTGACCACCAAACTCCTCCAGAGAGGAACATTACTGAGCATATCTGGGATGCCTTGCAACGTGCTGTTCAGATCTCCACCCACTCGTACTCATGAATTTATGAATAGCCGTGCAGGATTCGTGGTGTCAATTCCCTCCAGCACTACTTCACACATTAGTCTAATCCATGTCACCTCGTGTTGCAGCACTTGTGCCCTACACAATATTAGGTAGGTGTACCAGTTTCTTTGGCTCTACAGCGTAGATACCTATTGAGATATAGGATCTACCATGCATGAACTCTAACGTTATGACGATCCCCCTACTCACCTTTCGCTCGGTTCTTGTGGATGCAACAATGAATCTGCTTGCTGACGTCAGAGCGGATGTTATCCAGTCAGACTCTAAAGGCAAATTACCAGGCCCTGACGGCCTCCAGCTGGAGTTTTATCGGATGTTTCGTCCTCTGCTGGCGCCGGTATGAAACGAAATTTGTTGAGTCCTTATGTCACCTGTCGTGTAGATTCCAGACAGTTTCCTCGACAGTCTCTTCATTCCCATCCACATACTTAGGAGTGAATCACGGATATGCGAGTATCATCACTTGACTTCTCACTGTTGGCTACACATGTTAAACAGATGGTCCAGTACGTGGTATCCCCTTATGAAATCTCTTGGAAGTTCTCAGTCACATCCGCACTGCCCTCTGTTGCGGTCAGAGCATAATCACTATTGCTCACACTCATCGTGTGGCTGGACTTCGGCAGCTATTGACTTCAGTCAGGTGCATGATCAAGACGATCACGACTACCTGGAAGAGGTGCTCCATTATATGGGATACCCTGATACTGCCATCGACATCATAATACGCTTCTTTCGTGGAGCGATCTCCCGTGTACGTTGCAATGGCCTTCTCACAGCTCCAAGATGGGATGGATGACACATCGTTTGGTGGGTCAAGGCTGCCCACTCTTAGCACTATTGTATGCTTTCGTCTCGGAACTGTCGTCAGCTGCCGGCATCTACTCTCCCAGATGAGCGCCTAGATCAATGTTTAGGGGTCCTCGATCTACAGCACAGCACACAATATGTAAATGTATATTTGGCGTCACGTAGCCTTCATGTGACAGAGATACTTCCATGGCCCGCTGCATGGCTCGGCTTGTTATACTTGCCACCGTTTGCTGTTTGATGTGCGAGAGTCTCAACCTTAAACGGTGGAGAGGCAGTCAGGGCGCTCTATCATGTCCCTGATGGAGCGACAGTACTCTGCATCGGCTCTCAAATGGTGCTGTAGCGTAATTGTTCCAGGTGTCTTACCAGCATACAGCTGGAGACCCTTGCACGAAGCTCTCTCTCTCAGCCGCTATCTAGCTTTCGGACATCCCTCCATCCTTCATTTACTTAAGCCATTTTTCCTTGAACTGAGGTATTTCCATACTGCGACATTAGCTAGAGGCCCACGAAGGCAATATCTGGCTCTCTTCAGCAAAACAGGGGAAGCACCCCCACGTTCAAAATGGTTCAAATGGTTCTGAGCACTATGGGACTTAACTTCTGAGGTCATCAGTCTCATAGAACTTAGAATTACTTAAACTTAACTAACCTAAGGACATCACACACATCCATGCCCGAGGCAGGATTCGAACCTGCGACCGTAGCAGTCGCGCAGTTCCAAACTGAAGCGCATAGAAGCGCTCGCACCCCCACGTCACTGGCATGCCTTCTGGTGATCGGTGTGTACTCTTTATCTTGTCTCTGATTTCCAGTCTGCATGGTACTTTACGGTTAACTGGAAGCAAGTATGCCACTCATGCCTTGATGGGATTCAGTTTGTAGATACTTCGTGGTGTGTCGCCTGCGATGTTCTGGACACAGGCGAGCATCGCCTGGTGTGCGGATCGGCTACAATTATCTAGATCTTGGTGGGACAGATGCTGGCCTTAATTACCTGCTCCTCTTCCCGACGTCCATACATCCCACAAACGAAGTCTAACTCCGTAAATTTGACTTTTGGACAGAAAGCTCGCTGCTTGTTAGCTGAGGCCGAGAAAAATATCCTTGATTTTTGACACTTAATGAGCGACACTGTCCAGTTTTCTACAATTGCAAATAAAGACTATTTTTCTCTAATTTTTTCTGTTGTGTCTTCTCTAACGCACCTCGGAGTTGGGGTATTACTGCAATGAATATCTGATCCAAGTACTTTTCGCTA
The DNA here is from genome assembly GCF_021461385.2 of Schistocerca piceifrons. Classification (NCBI taxonomy): domain Eukaryota; kingdom Metazoa; phylum Arthropoda; class Insecta; order Orthoptera; family Acrididae; genus Schistocerca; species Schistocerca piceifrons. The sequence goes on along the minus strand of NC_060145.1, from coordinate 204,952,838 downwards.
GTAGTACCGGTTATTCTCTGCTCATGGGAAAGTTCGTCGCCGGCTATCTATGCGTTCGGTAGTCCAACCGACGTGACGAACTGCCTCTCCCTCCTCCCCAGGACGGAGGTTGGCGTACTAATAATAATATAAAAAAGGTTGTCTCACTGATGTGCTTTGAACCTCTTCTCCATGCCCCCTACGTTTTCCTTGCTTTCAGGGGCAGGAAAGGGGACGTAGTGGCCAGGGCTCTTGTTCCGACCCCTTCCCGCTTTGCATCCACACATCCTTTGGACGACAGGGAGGTTCCATCGAAAATCTTGAATAAAAAAGTGGTTCCACAAATTTCTTGTGATGCAATGGCTGCGCGAGTCCTTAGTTCTCATGGCGGTGGAGAACAGTACGTTTTATTTAATGAAATTACAAATCGTTAGAAGAAATTCCTTGACAAAATCTGCGGAAAGCGTTTATACATTAGCTCTCCTCATAAGCTCAATTCAGTAATCTGTATTAGCGATCATAGACATATGCTGTACGAATATCAATCTACTTGACTACGCAAACGTCATGGAAACCAATTTGATTTTGTTCGTCACATAGGACCTATGTGGCAAGGAATAGTTTTGAAGTGATTATTGTTCCTTTGTGCTAAATCTGTGTAATATCAATTAGGCACCACTGTCGGCTTTGCTGACACCAGCATCGGCAGTTTCCACTCTGTTTAGCTTAAGAAATCAGTGATTTTTGTTGGTTTGGATCTAATGCAATATCTTAAATATCAATTTCGATCAGTATCCATACGTGGACTTCCAAATGACCAATGTACTTGCGTTGCTATAGAGCATTAAGTGCGATGTATTCTCACAGTTTATCACATACATTTAGCGTAAGAAATCAAGTAACGACAGTAAATTTCACTGCAGCTCAGTTACTCACTTCGACTTGACGAAAACATACTAACTACTGACGAAAAATTGCGTGAAGAATCACTTCTAAAACGAAAAGAAACGAGAAACAGATCATTTTCTGAGCTCCGATGACCATCAAAGACATGTCTGGAGATGCCCTGGACGTCGGTGAGATACCAACCTGACTGTAGCCTGCCAATTGCCTGACAACGAGGAGAGACGGTCTGGGGTGCCATTTCTTTTCATGGCAGGACCACTTTGGTTGTCGTCCCAGGCAGCCTTGTGACAGTGCGGTACGTCGAAAGCCACACTGGGCTTACATTTCAGCAAGATAATACCCTTTCTCACATTTCGAGAGTTTTTATGCTTGTCTTTGTACTTGTCAAACCCAGCATTGGCCAGCAATGCAGGTGGATCTCTTCCCAATGGATATAGTTTTGAAGCGTTATGCCCAAGGCCCTCCAACCAGCTCGGAATTTTTACGAGTTAACACACCAGTTGAACAGAATTTGGCACTGTATACCTCAGGAATACATCCAACGACTCTGTCAGTCTGTGCCTAGCCGAATAACTACTTGCATAAGGGCCACAGGTGGACACACTCATTACTATGAAACTGCTACTGTTGAAAGAATCATCTAATTTTTCCGTTTGTTTGTTTGTACACGCACATTACATTTACCGATTTCCGTTCCATTTGGATGACTCCTTCGCGGTATGCTGTTCCTTTTTTTTAATTAGTCTTAGGGTGTATGTGTGTTGTGGACTTTTTATCGCCAAAAGAAGTGTCTGCCAGTTGCTGAACGTTGATGACTCTGGTTCGTCATAGCGACTGTTAAGTAATGGATGCTTCAGTGCAAACGCGTTTGTACTCTAGAAGAAGATGAACGTGGAACACGTCCCGAAACTCAACCTATGCATCGATAAATTGTACAGCACTTTATTATGTGCTAAGTGATTGAAAGTGCTTGAAAATTTAGAGGCTGTTGGCATGGTAATTAAGTGTAAGATACATTTTACGTGTAGAACTGGCCGTGATGGTTGCCACATTTTTGTATATGCGGGAAAATATTTGTTGGGTCATTGTAATAGGAATCCAGCTGACCATATTAATTGATATCTTATTGTGGATTAGACATTGATCAACCACGTCACGCAAGATACTCAGTGTCAAATGGGAACCTTGTCCAATTCATCTACCGTTGAGGCATCGAACATTCTTTTCAAATTTGCAAAAGGGATTTTTTACATTAGTGAATTTACGTAAGATAAAATGTTATCTGGATAATACTATGATCATTTTCTTGTACAACGGGATGAAAAATAAAGTCACAGAAACAAACTTGACAGAAAAAAGAAGAAGGTTTTTTAGCAAGAATGTACACCTTTTCACAATATATATTTCGGTGTGCACCACGAATTCGTGTTAGTTATACTGCGTTGTACTGTGACCGTGCTGATTGAGCAATACTCCCGTACAGTTCTTGAATTTTAATACACCACGAAAGAGTTGTTTACTCAGTCTACTTAAATCACTAGACTGGAGTTCTTGTTGACAAATTACTTGATTCCCCAGACTTGGTTATACACAGTATGATACAGAAGGCGCTATCGTTAAGAGATCTGATCAGAGGCTTCAGATAAGAGACTGTCTATAATTAACAGCCGTGTCTGGTATTCTCTTCTTCTCGATTGTTCATTTTGTGTTCATGAAATCCGCCTCGCGTATTCCTTGGATCTACGGCTGGCGATGAGGCCTCCCTGCTGCACCTGCTCTGAACCGTAACGTCGGTTGCTGCGCCCCAACGGCGCCAGTAGCCCAACGAATACCTCAGACAGAAGTTGTTCATAACCAAGACGAAAAAATTCCGTGTTAAACATAGGTTTACAAAGCCGCATCTTACCTAACATTACCACATCCGGCATCAAGAGAGCATATATATTAAAGTTTATGTGTTTTCAAAATCTCTGTGCCTTTTCAGTACGTACACAATAGCGAAACTGAGGTTTTTAAATAGGACTTACGGGTTATCAACCATATTTCTTAGGTTTCTCAACCTCACCGTAATACAATCAATTACATCCAAATCTAAGCAAATTTATGTCTGGGTAACTATCCACCGAATATGTTATGAAGACCGCAGTCGTGCATTTTACAGACATTTTACAATAGCACATCAACGATAAAACATATCTATTGAAATAAAATGACCGCCAAAATCCATTCATCTAAAAAGGAATTACACTCCTGGAAATGGAAAAAAGAACACATTGACACCGGTGTGTCAGACCCACCATACTTGCTCCGGACACTGCGAGAGGGCTGTACAAGCAATGATCACACGCACGGCACAGCGGACACACCAGGAACCGCGGTGTTGGCCGTCGAATGGCGCTAGCTGCGCAGCATTTGTGCACCGCCGCCGTCAGTGTCAGCCAGTTTGCCGTCTCCATCGCAGTCTTTAACACTGGTAGCATGCCGCGACAGCGTGGACGTGAACCGTATGTGCAGTTGACGGACTTTGAGCGAGGGCGTATAGTGGGCATGCGGGAGGCCGGGTGGACGTACCGCCGAATTGCTCAACACGTGGGGCGTGAGGTCTCCACAGTACATCGATGTTGTCGCCAGTGGTCGGCGGAAGGTGCACGTGCCCGTCGACCTGGGACCGGACCGCAGCGACGCACGGATGCACGCCAAGACCGTAGGATCCTACGCAGTGCCGTAGGGGACCGCACCGCCACTTCCCAGCAAATTAGGGACACTGTTGCTCCTGGGGTATCGGCGAGGACCATTCGCAACCGTCTCCATGAAGCTGCGCTACGGTCCCGCACACCGTTAGGCCATCTTCGGCTCACGCCCCAACATCGTGCAGCCCGCCTCCAGTGGTGTCGCGACAGGCGTGAATGGAGGGACGAATGGAGACGTGTCGTCTTCAGCGATGAGAGTCGCTTCTGCCTTGGTGCCAATGATGGTCGTATGCGTGTTTGGCGCCGTGCAGGTGAGCGCCACAATCAGGACTGCATACGACCGAGGCACACAGGGCCAACATCCGGTATCATGATGTGGGGAGCGATCTCCTACACTGGCCGTACACCACTGGTGATCGTCGGGGGGACACTGAATAGTGCACGGTACATCCAAACCGTCATCGAACCCATCGTTCTACCATTCCTAGACCGGCAAGGGAACTTGCTGTTCCAACAGGACAATGCACGTCCGCATGTATCCCGTGCCACCCAACGTGCTCTAGAAGGTGTAAGTCAACTACCCTGGCCAGCAAGATCTCCGGATCTGTCCCCCATTGAGCATGTTTGGGACTGGATGAAGCGTCGTCTCACGCGGTCTGCACGTCCAGCACGAACGGTGGTCCAACTGAGGCGCCAGGTGGAAATGGCATGGCAAGCCGTTCCACAGGACTACATCCAGCATCTCTACGATCGTCTCCATGGGAGAATAGCAGCCTGCATTGCTGCGAAAGGTGGATATACACTGTACTAGTGCCGACATTGTGCATGCTCTGTTGCCTGTGTCTATGTGCCTGTGGTTCTGTCAGTGTGATCATGTGATGTATCTGACCCCAGAAATGTGTCAATAAAGTTTCCCCTTCCTTGGACAATGAATTCACGGTGTTCTTATTTCAATTTCCAGGAGTGTATGTTGAAAAATAAATGGTTTCGAAATAAAGATGTAGTCATTCACCAGTAAGCTGAAACCTTTTTACTTTGTCCTCGTATCCAGTCATGGAAATGGAAAGACACACACACACACACACACACACACACACACACACACACACACACACAACCGAACACTATAGTAAATAATTGCCAGTAAGTTATATTTCAAATTATTGAACAGGGGTTCCAAAAATAATGAAGAGAAGTCAATTTTCCTTTATTTGGCTAGATTAATAGACATCTGTCTAAACGTTTTATGCAAACTACATAAGTACAAAATGTAGTAGCTCTATTCTGAAACTGATTTAAGTGCGAACAATGCATTGCCATACTCAGTCACTCAATATACAGATATTGTTAATGCAGTACTATTGAGTATCAGAACGTACTGTTAACTACCAAGTGAATGTCAGGATATGTATGGTGCATTTGTGTACAGATACAGATAGAATTTGGACATTACTTGCAATATCCAGAGTTATTGGGTTATACCGATAACTTGAAATTGGCATTTAGACAGAAGTTTGCTAATTGTATGAGATGTATAGACTTTTGGCCAATAATAATAACCAAATAAACGGAAAGTCATGCAGGTAAACTCAGTTGTTACAAAAGGCAGTTGTGCAAGGGAGCAGATGCGTGTATAGGTACTGACCGAAAGAAAGGAGCCCCTGTTGATCGGGTAGATGTATCCCGCTGTGAGAATGAGCGGTTTCTGGGCGCGGCAGATGAGGATCCTTAGGACACGCTTGAAGCGAGCACTCGCGTCCACCCAAGAACAGCAGTACGCTGCAGTCGAGACCGCCTCCGCCTGTCGATATCGGAAAACTGAAAATTTTATGTTCCACGCTAGTTACACTGTTAGGAAAAGTTTCTTTCATCGTGCGATAGACGGCGCCCAGCAGTGAACTTTATCAACTCTGGAGATACGGAGTGTACTTCTCTTCAGGTTAAATAGCCATATCTTGAGTGAGTCTTGTTTAGGAAAGCTCACTATTCGTCTGTGTCTAGGAGAGAGCCGAGTATGTTGGCCTTAGAGATTGTTTGGGTATAAGGTGCTCGCATGGTGCGGGAAATGATTAAACTGATTCTCCCTTGAGGGCCCAGTCACCCCATGAAGTCTAACCTGTTTGCTGTACCTCTCATCAAAGCTATAACTTCTTTTTTTAAATTTTAGTTATCCGGATGGAAGGTAAACGGTTACTTTGTGCATTTACTGTGGTGAGGGAAACTGACTTACGTCGTTTTAATGACGTTGTGTGGAAAGTGTGATATCTGGATTCCAGAATCCTGCTTTAGATATTGAAATATGTAATTGCAGTTGCAGGGTATGTAGCTTTTATGTCATGCGTCAGTGCTGGAAAGTAGCCACCTCGGTGGTGGCTTGTGGCCACTTTGTGTAGAGGAGAAACATAACAGCAGCTGCCGAAAGAAGAGCGATACTTACAGCCAGTACTTATAACATGACCTAGAACCAACAAATAAAGGAAGAGGAGATAAGGAAAGTAAGAATATGGAGAAACTCAAACCAGTCTTAAAAAGAAGTATGCGAAGAGCAGGAAACCAAACCCTACCAAGGGCTCGTCATGACGACAACGATGCAGACAGTAAGTGCAAGTATTGAAAAGAAAAATTTTGAGATCCGGGGCCAGAAGAGCAGTGAATTTTGTAGCCAGTTCTGTTCCCACTGTGCCTACGAACTCTGTACAGAAGTTGAAGAAAATTTAACATTTAATTGTGTAAATCTAAATAATTTAATTCGAATCATGTTTTATAACGAAATATATTTACTTCCTTGTTTTAACAGGTTTTCAATGCCTATTTTTTAATTTAAATCTAAGTGGCCGCTCTGCACGCTCTTGTCGGGCTATCTTGCCACTTTATGAAAATGGAATTGTTTGAAGTACTTAATTTGGCCCTGATATAATTAAATTGTTCGATATTAAACTTCAGTAACAGCAGAATGTTATAACTCATTTTTATGCGTTTCCGAGTGTGGCTGCTGAACATAAAAAATAGGCATATCTTTGTCTGGCAAATTTTTCCAGCTCTCCCCTACTTGAACAGAAGATTCGTTCTAAAGATTGTGCTTTGAGAAAGCATAAATTCTCTTTTTCTCTCGACACTCATACACGTTTCGCTTCTCTCACACAATTGTCAGACGATTTCCCTTCATTTTGCTATCAAACATACACTAAGTGATCAAAAGTATATGGACACCCCCAAAAACACACGTTTTTCATATTAGGTGCATTGTGCTCCCACCTACTGCCAGGTACTCCATATCAGCGACTTCAGTAGTCTTTAGACATCGCGAGAGAGCAGAATGGGGCACTCTGAGGAACTCACGGACTGCGAATGTTGTCAGGTGATTGGGTGTCAGTTGTGTCATACATCTGTACGTGAAATTTCCACACTGCTAAACGTCGTTAGGCCCACCGCTCCCGATGTGATAGTAAAGTGAAACGTGAAGGGTCACGTACAGCACAAAAGCGTACAGGCCGACCTCGTCTGTTGATTGACAGAGACCGCCGACAGTTGAAGAGGGTCGTAATGCTTAATAGGCAGACATCTATTCAGACCATCGCACAGGAATTCCAAACTGCAAGTACTATGACAGTTAGGCGGCAGGTGAGAAAACGTGGCTTTCATGGTCGAGCGGCTGCTCATAAGCCACACATCACGTCTGTAAATGCCACACGACGCCTCGCTTAGTGTAAGAAGCGTAAACGTTGGATGATTGAACGCTGGGAAAATGTTGTGCAGCGATCCGATGGCAGGGTGTGAGTGTGGTGAATGCCCGGTGAACGTCATCTGCAATCGTGTACAGTGCCAACAGTAAAATTCGGCGGCGGTGGTGTTACGGTGTGGTCGTGTTTCTCGTGCAGGGGGGTTGCACCCCTTGTTGTTTTGCGTGGCACTGTCACAGCAGGTGTCTACGTTGATGTCTTAAGCACGTTTTTGCTTCTCACTGTCGACGAGTAATTCGGGGATGGCGATTGCATCTTTCAACACGATAGAGCACCTGTTCATAATGCACGGCATGTGGCGGAGTGATTACGCGACAATAACTTCCTGTAATGGACTGGCCTGCACACGGTCCTGACCTGAATGCTATAGAACACGTTTGGGATGTTTTGGAACGCCGACTTCGTGTCAGGCCTCACAGACCGACATTGATACCTGTCCTCATTGCAGCACTCCGTGAAGTATGGCCTACCATTCCCCGAGAAACCTTCCAGCATCTGACTGAATGTATTATTGCGAAAGTGGAAGCTGCCATCAAGGCTAACGGCGGGCCAACACCATACTGAATTCTAGCATGACCGATAGAGGGCGCCACGAATTTGTAAGTCATTTTCAGCCAGGTGTACGGATAATTTTGATCACATGTGGTAAGTAAATACTGATGGTAACTTGTATGTATACTTATCCATTTTATCCTTTTGTTGAATGTTTACAAAAAGAAAATCATTTGTTTAGCTTGTTGGCTTGTGGAAACGCTTCCTGACAATGCGTGACGTAATTGTAGCTCCAAACTCTCTGTATGATTTTATTGACCCAAATATACCTGTGAGAAATGCAGTAGTATTTATTCAGGCTTTACGATTACTATTGTGTTATAAATGTAGATATTTAACCCAGGGATATGCGAGCGGGGTTCCAGTAAATAAAACTACTTATGCATCAGCCTAATCGCATCTCTCAAAAATGGTTCAAATGGCTCTGAGCACTATGGGACTCAACTGCTGAGGTCATTAGTCCCCTAGAACTTAGAACTAGTTAAACCTAACTAACCTAAGGACATCACAAACATCCATGCCCGAGGCAGGATTCGAACCTGCTACCGTAGCGGTCTTGCGGTTCCAGACTGCAGCGCCTTTAACCGCACGGCCACTTTGGCCGGCTCGCATCTCTCATACTATGCCTTTCTTAGCAGTATGTTTCTTGAGCTAGTAGGTGAGTTACGAAATTACTACAGTTTGGCATTTATGAAATTTATCAATAAAATGCGTAATACTCACCTGTTCTGCTATATGGTGAGCAGCCCAACAATAGAGATACACCTGGCCTCCGGGAATGGGGAGAAACGCGACACATTTAATAACTGCAGTGACATCAGTGCTCTGTGAAAAGAAATCACGAGAATTTCGAATCAGAAAAAAATACATAGTTTTGCCAGCTACTAGACCCAGATGCGGTTCAGTCAAAAACGTGACTCCGTAGTAAGAGTACGTACACACACGAAAGAGTCCAAGATGTTGGAGAAAGCGATCTCGAGGTGCCAACAGTTAGCGTGGGAATTCTTTTAGGGCTATTAAAGCAGAAACTTTCAGCATTCACAAGTTCCCAAGTAAGGTGAATACCATTAACATAACGTGTTTGTAGCACTATACCAAAAAGAAATTTTCTGAAAGTGGCAATAAGAAGGGAAGTTATCGGCCATAACTTTTATTTTCTATGAACAAGCGATTGTTTTTATGTTTTGAAAGTTTAACGAGATACAGTTCTGTAAACTTCAATGAGATTTCGTAACTCCTGCAAGGAAGAAAGGAAAATTTCACCTTTCAATGTCTGGAGAAAATAGTATCGGTGAAATAACTTAATGATGTGCACTAAGTGAATGGCAGTGGCACTAGCAGAAAAGTTCAACTTCCGTACGCCATGCGTATTGAGAGACGAGGTAACAAAATGCTGCGCTTAATTTCTCTGGTCCATTTGTTACAGTAACTTTACAAAATTAGTATTGTGTTAGTACGTAACTATATGCATTCCAATGCACAGTTCAGTTTTCCACTCCCAGTCAGTGCTGCAGTCACGAATATTCAATACCTTGCTGGCAGGAAATTCTAAAATCAGAGATGGAGGACGGTGAGAAACATAAAATTTGTTGTTTGGGGATGGATGGAAATTGAAAAATTACAGGTCGCAGACGGTGGGAAATTTTTGCCTCCTAATATTTTATGTGACAACTCTGATAGCTTTTTAAATAAAACAGACGTTATTAACATTCTACACCTTCATCCTACATGTCAACATATTTGCAGTCGTCCGCTCCGAATTCAACTCTGTAACATGGCGGCATGTAATGTAACTATGTCGGTGCATGAGATACAGTGGGCTATAATGGAGTTTAGAATTCGAAGCGTTTGTCCACACATAGTGCACTCCCTCCTACGGTCTAACGATGCCAGAACACACATGAGCGCTACAACATCTGCAACAAATGGTTCAAATGGCTTTGAGCACTATGGGACTTAACGTCTGAGGTCATCAGTCCCCTAGAACTTAGAACTACTTAAACCTAACTAGTCTAAGGACGTCACACACATCCATGCCCGAGGCATGGATTCAAACCTGCGACCGTAGAGGTCCGGCGGTTCCAGACTGAAGCGCCTAGAACCGCACGGCCACACCGGCCGGCCAACATCTGCAACAATCCGACGCCATGGGTTCGCTGTCATCGATCATACTCCATACACTCCCTACGTGGTCCCATCCAATTGTCATCTGTTTGCAAACATTAAAGAACATTTCCTAGGATTTCAAAAAAATGGTTCAAATGGTTCTGAGCACTATGGGACGTAACATCTATGGTCATCAGTCCCCTAGAACTTAGAACTACTTAAACCTAACTAACCTAAGGACATCACACAACACCCAGTCATCACGGGGCAGAGAAAAATCCCTGACCCGCCGGGAATCGAACCCGGGAGCCCGGGCGTGGGTCTAGGATTTCATTTTGATAGTAGAGAAGTAGTGCAAAGAGAGGCGAGTTTTTGGCACCGCCGACGAAACCAAACGTTCTACAGTGACGATATCAACGGACTGGTTTTTCATTCGGTGAAACGTGTTCGTCGGCAGGGTTACGATGTTGAGATATAACTCTGTAGACATAAGTCAAAGATGTAGGATGTTGATTGCGGCTGTGTTATTTAAAAAGTTTTTCAGAGCTTTCACAATAATAATTTGGGACATTACTTTTCCGGACGCCCCTGTGAAAAGATGGCCAATGAGGGCAAATTAAAAATTTTGATATGGTGGATGGTGAGAAATTTAAAAATTAAAGATGCCAGAAGGCGCGGAAGTTAAAATTAAAGGATATCCAAGGCGGTAATTTTAAAAAATGCCATGTTGTGATGACAGAAAATATTTTTTTCAGCCATTTACAAAGCAAGATACTGCTGGCAAGAAAACTTTTGCAGCAGTGCAGAGTGCTGTATATTTTTTTGGCAAATCCTGCCACAGTCAGATGTATCTAGTTGTACTACAATAACTTCCCACACCGATATTTACTTAAAAATTTTGTAAGATCTCTCTCTCTCTCTCTCTCTCAAAACTCACACACACACACACACACACACACACACACACACACACACACACACACACACACAAGCTTTCTCATCTGAAATAGTGCAACGTTCAAAGGTTCAAAAACATGTGCATTCTCTGAATTTTTTAATGTGCCCCAAAAAATCTGTACTTTAGGAAACTTTTGATCATGGTAAAAAATACTGGCCGGTACACCCTTCATTAAAGTTGGGATAAATACTTTTGAACATATGTAAAATCAGAGCATCCAGATATTTTTGAGCTTAGAAAAAAATACTGCAAGGTTCAACGTTTGTGTAAGTTCTTGGATAAATACTTTTGGAATTGGCTCAAATAATAAATTTTGAGCGGTGGGTTCAGGAGGATAATACGGAACACCGTGCTGGATCTCAACGGCCTCGTATCACAAGCAGTCGAGATGACAGGCATCTTATTCGTATGGCTGTAACGGATCGTGTAGCCACATCTCGATCCTTGAATCAACAGATGAGGACGTTTGCAAGACAACAACCATCTGCACGTACAGTTCGACGACGTTTGCAGCAGCATGGACTATCAGCTCGGAGACCACGGCTGCGGTTACCCTTGACGCTCCATCACAGACAGGAGTGTCTGCGATGGTGTACTCATCGACGAACCTGGGTGCATTAATGGCAAAACGTCATTATTTCGGATGAGTCCAGGTTCTGTTTATAGGATCATGACGGTCGCATCCGTGTTTGGCGACATCACGGTGAACTCACATTGGAAGCGTGTACTCGTTATCGCCATACTGACGTATCACCCGGCGTGATGGTATGGGGTGCCATTGGTTACACGTCTCAGGTCACCTCTTGTTCGCAATGACGACACTTTGAACAGTGGACGTTACATTTCAGATGCACGACCACATGTTGCAGGTCCTGTACGGGCTTCTCTGGATACAGAAAATGTTCGACTGCTGCCCAGGTCAGCACATTCTCCAGATCTGTCACCAACTGAAAACGTCTGGTCAATGGAGCCGAGCAACTGGCTCGTCAAAATACGCCAATCACTACTTTTGATGAACTGTAGTATCGTGTTGAAGCTGCATGGGCAGCTGTACCTGTACACGCCATCCAAGCTCTGTTTGACTCAATGCCCAGGCGTAAGAAGGCCGTTATTATGGCCAGAGGAGGTTGTTCTGGGAACTGATTTCTCAGAATCTATGCACCCAAATTGCTTGAAAATGTAATCACATGTCAGTTCTAGTATAATGTATTTGTCCTATCAATATCCGTTTATCATGTGCTTTTATTCTTGGTGTAGCAATTTTAATGGCCAGTAGTGCCGTATTGCACTTCTTAAATATTCTGCTATCCACCATTTTTAATTGGTAACGGTCCTGGAGTTTGCATTCTTGGATTTCTGAATTTCCCACGAGCGACATTTTGATGAAGTCACATGAAGGCCGCTCTGAACAGCGATTTAAACTCTGTTCTCTGGAATGCCCATAGCCATACTCCTTTTTTGTAGTTTAAAGAACTGTTTGAAAGAAGTACACCACTCCATTAAAAAATCAGATTTATTTTCGGCATAGCAAAATATCCGCCCCACACTATCAATAGACGAAAATATTGATTCGATAACTTGAGTTCATACACTCAGAGGTCTTTTCATATCTCGTGTTGCACTGTGGATTTCAGCGCCCATCACGTCAGCCTTTAGGCTCCTGAAGTAATCACAAATCACAACTTAAGGGGGGAGGGGGGGGGGGGGGGGTAGGACGTCGAGCGGCCTGACTTGGAGCAATAAAGGCACCACATGACATTTTAATTCCCACTGTCTATACGTTTACAAATAAATTCGTAAAACTTTGTCACCATGACCAGCAGGGATTCAGGATTGACACTCATAGTAGTGGATGTTCAAAAATATAACAAAATAATTTTTTTTACATGTGAAATTTCATCAATTTTTCATTTACTAGGTACACATTTCTTCGTAAGTAAGAGAGATTCTTCGATGAAGTTTGCACAGCACACAAACCATACTTACAGGTACATGCAACTCTAGAATTTATTTAATTTATGGAAAAATGAATGAGCTGTTGCATTTTAAACTTCATGTTTAGAAAAAAAAACTCAACTCTTATAGTTAATTACCTCAATTTGTACCACAGTTTTTAATACATTTTGAAAATTCTAGAGTTTCATACACCCGTAGGTATGGTTTGTATGCTGTTCAAAATTCATCGAACAATCTCTCTTATTTATGACGAAAAGTGTACCTATAGCAACAAATGCAGCCAATAGTAAGTGAAAAAATGCTAAAATTTCACAAGCAAAAAAAAAAAAAAAATTATGTTATGTGTTTGAACTTCCACTGTTATGAGTGTGAATCCGGAATCCTTCCTGGTCATGTTGACAAAGTTTTACGAATTTATTTGTGAAATTATAGACAGTGGGAATTAAAATGTCATGTGGTGTCTGTCTTGCTCCAAGTCGGGCCGCTTGACGTCGTACCCCCCTTAAACGGATTTGTAAGCCCACATTAACTGCATAATGGTGTTCACAGGTATTAAAATGTGGAGTCCTGGAGTAACAAACTGAAAATTCTGATCTGTAGTACACGTGTTGAATTACGTAACAGACCAGCTCTCGTTAAGGTCACATTTAGTGTGTGGGCCATTTGCATGAGAGAGGATACTGATGGACACCTTTAGTTGCCATTGAGCAGGATATAACTTTCACATTACGATTTTCATTTCTTGAATCACATGAAATAAATACTCAGATGATATGGCTCTGTGACAAACAGGACCCTATGCGAATGGTTATGGTGATGGTTTGATAAGCGAAGTTTTAAAACACGCCTGGTATGACAGCAATAGTTTTTTCATTAATCACACTTGGTAACTATAACTGTCATTAACACTTTGATCATAAATTTGGGGTTGTTAGACAATTCTAGAATTTTAAAGCTACAAATGTATCTGCTATGTTTATCATGTAGTTAATAATAACTGTTACCTGTCTTTTGCAACTTGATTTTTTCCAGGTATGTTTCACCTAATCAGATTAGGAGGTTTCAGGAATCTAAAAAGGGATAAAATAGATAACTGTTAAATTCCAATAAACTGTTGTGAGGTACAGAGTGTTTCCCGGCAGAAATTTTAGCTTATCTCAGTTTCTGAACAATATGCAAAAACAAGCTAGGGATTTGCGTCCTATTCCTTTTGTGTGCACATCTCTTTTATCTCTTAAAGATCAATTATAAGATTTTGTGAAACACGCTTGTAAAACCAATACACAATTTCAATTGCAAAACGTAGATAATATTTGGTTTTGAGTACATACTAAAAAGTGAAGCTTCCAACAGGATTGGTCGTATTCTACGTCAACACGGAGTAAAATGTGTATTTCATACACCATCTAAGATTAGGGGTGAGTTAGGGTCTGTATGTGGTTTACGTAAGATGGGTATATGCCGTATCCCATGCAGTTGTGGCATGTCATACGTTGGTTGGATGATCAGGATTATAAAGAGCGATGTATGGAGCACACGTGTCACACACGTTTACCACAATTGCGCAGATCTGTTATTGCAAAATACCACTTTTGTTTTATTTTATTTATCTATAGTATGACACATGAAAGCAGCACATGTATAGACATAAGTACAACACGAGACAAGAACATAAGTGTGCAACACAAATAACACAATATAAAGGACATAAATAGTGTCACAAAATAACCAACCACGCTTATGACGTATAGCCTATAAGACTAGTTGCTGACTACACATCCATATAGAGATCTTGTATCCACTTTGTGGCATGAGGTGTGACTTTTACAAAGAGCTCAGGCGATTCATAATATTTCCTTATAGGTCATATTTTATTACATGATGCAGAGCCTGCTTAGTCCCTCCACAATCACAAGTTGGGTTGCCCACAAATCCCCATTTAAGAAGCATGGCTTTGATCCTTGTGCGGCCACCTTGGACACGGCTGAATGTAGTCCATTCTTTTTTTAGGAAGTTGAACCCATGCAGTGATTTTGAGGGATCGGTTGTAAGTTGGTGATTGCTAACTGATTTCTCCCAGTCGTTTATCTACGTACGCAGCAGGGTGAAGGTTTTCTATCCCTTACACTGCTGTTGCTCCATGTTGGCTTCCGTCATGTGTAGCATGTATTTGATAAGTTCTTTGCTACCTATTGAATAGATAAATTTTTTACATGCCCTGTCTGCCGTATTCTTTAACGGTTATTTTTTATCGTCTTAGCTTTGAAGGAGCTATCTTACTTACGACAGAGGACACTGGTGATTTTACTCAAGGTTTCGTGGAGCTGCACGTCCACCTTGCCAGTTGGTGACTTCCTTGCCAGACTTGGGCACAGAATTACGCAGTGGTGAAGACTATTGTAGTTACTGCTGTTCACAGTGTAGAGGCATCTGCTTCCCAAGAACAGAAAACCAGTTTTCTAGGAATAGTATCCGTCTTTAGTTTCAGACCAACATTTTTAAGATATTTTTAAGAGGTCAAGGACTTATCCAGCGTAATACGCTGGAAGTTGCATTTCACCTTCTTCTGGTTAAGTGACATCTTCAGCTGTTTATTGGCGCCTTATTTTGAGATCAGATGGATTTTGATGCAAACGTCACAATCTGTAGTATCTGTTAAGGGTTTCTTGATCGCTACCCAGACTCCTTGCCCCTTCCTCAACACATTCAATATGCGCCACTATGGTCAGATAATCAGCGTATCCGAATTTTTTCTCACTTTTTAAGGTATACCCCTAATGTGTAGGTAGAATAATAATTCAAGAACTGAACCTTGGAGTGGTCCAATATTGATACTGAGTGAAACCCATTCCATTATCCACTTTAAAATTGCAGTTAAAGACGTCTTATGTAGGGATCGTAAGTTGAAGACGTAGAATCACTTTCTTCAGTTTTAGAAAACGTCCTTAGAACCAAACAGTACTGTAGTTGGCTGTTAGTTCTGCGAATGGCAATAGTGTTTTCTGACGTCTTTGATGTTCTTGCGACGTTAAGAAAATAAATAACCCGCTTCTATGTACAAACTCAAAGCGAATGTCTGCTTGAAACGATGGCGTCACGTTATCTATAGCCTTGTAGATGTGTTTGTATATGAGTAGTTCCAGAAATTTGATGCTCAGTACTGCTATTTGGTGGTAACTCCATAGATCGTTGGGAGTATTATCACTATGACGTGTAGATAAACACCAAGATGGTGCACTCTGGGCGATGTTATTCAGGAACAGAAAGTTGAAGAGTCTACAGCAGCAGTGACAACACTGTATGTTCGACACATAATGGGCAATTACTATTGGCTTCTCCGTCTTAAAAAAAAAATGGTTCAAATGGCTCTGAGCACTATGCGACTAAATTTCTGAGGTCATCAGTCGCCTAAAACTTAAAACTAATTAAACCTAACTAACCTAAGGACATCACACACATCCATGCCCGAGGCAGGATTCGAACCTGCGACCGTAGCGGTCGTACGTCTCCAGACTGCAGCGCCTAGAGCCGCACGGCCAATCCGGCCGGCTCTCCGTCTTAAGCTCACTGCAATTAATGAAACAGGTGAAGCTTAGAAGGCCACATCTCAACCCACGCAGAACTGTCTAACATATAGAGCTTCATAACATCTGAAGATCAAATAATGTTATCCGTAAATGTATTAATCTACAGGCCGAAACGAGTTCCGCCAGTACACAGAAAACAAGTAGATCAAAAGAATCTAATACAGTCTGTTTACGCCAGAAGGCTATCCCTAAACGGCGAAATATTTAAAGCACATCTAAATATTTCGAAAGTTCTGAAAAAAAACATTGTTTTCTCCGAGTTTGCAAGCAACATTGAAAATCGTACATGCACAATGATACAAGAAATGAAAAGACGCATAGAAGAAAGATTTCAAATTTAAGAGTTAAACAAACAGCTAACATCGGCGCAAACAGCGTAAAGGCTAACGAAAAACATTACTTTTATTCGGGGATGGTAAATCTCACTGACACTATGTTGGATACAAAAGAAATCAAACTGCAATAAAAACGTCTGAAACATAAAGTCAGTAAGTAAATAGACGAAAATACATTAAAAAATTCATAATTGTGTGAGAAAGCACTCTCTTACAGGAAAATACAAACGAAATAATTGAGGTAAACGTTGGTCTGACGAGAGGATTAGTAAGCAGTGAACTCAAAAACGTAATAACACTAGTGAAAGAAAACATGGGAAACAAAAACAGTACAGACTCCATAGCACTAGTGAAACTTTAAAAAAAGGCTATAGGAACGCAACACGACTATAACAAGAGCGGATGAAGAAAACATTGTGGTTCTCACGGATATACATCAAACATCACAGCACCCGAAATCCCATAAGCAGCCATCACTGAGATACATCCTCCATAGACAAAACACAGTACCATTAAACACAGCCAACTACCAAAAAGTAATGAATACCATAGTACAAATAACCAACAACGAAGGATACGAAGAAAACTTAATAAAAAAAGCTGAGCAATAAAACTAGGAAACAAAAAAGAGCAAACATCTACCTATCACCAAAAGATGGACAGTATCTCATACAAACAAATACACAAAACACAAGACAGGAACAGTTCGAAGTGAGAAAGAAACAGGAAAAGAGATGCTACACAATGAAATACAACCACAAATACACGCATATGATATCCAATATTTTCAAGAAACAAGGCATAAAAATAGCCCTCCACATCAACAACTTAATTGAGAAGTGCTTTCCAAAAACCATAGGAAAAGCTGATCTCTACCAGATATCGAGAATATAGCCACTGGAATCTAACACATGTGATGGAAGATACATAGATTTAACCAGGAGAACATTTGATACCAAATACAAAGAATAAAAGTATAGAATGAATCACTCAACTATAGCAGAACACTTACACCAACACCAACAGAAGCTCACCATCAGAGACGCAGACATGGGCTTCATAAGGATAAATAACAACAAAACATACCTTCACACTTTACAAGAAAGCTACGACTTTGAGAAACAACACATACAACATATACAGGATCACACCAACCTGTCTAACCACACCTCCGTCAAATTAATTGACCACTTAAGGAAATATTAAATTTATAAATATGAGCACAGATCCCATTCACGACAACTACATCCTCCCTGTTTCCTTCCTATAAGCACTTTCCAAAAAAATGGTTCAAATGGCTCTGAGCACTATGGGACTTAACATCTATGGTCATCAGTCCCCTAGAACTTAGAACTACTTAAACCTAACTAACCTAAGGACATCACACAACACCCAGCCATCACGAGGCAGAGAAAATCCCTGACCCCGCCGGGAATCGAACCCGGGAACCCGGGTGTGGGAAGTGAGAACGCTACCGCACGACCACGAGATGCGGGCTTAAGCACTTTCTCCCCAAAATTAGAAAAATAACTCCCAACCTCCCCTCCGCCACTTAAACTGTGCTGAACATATAAGTCATCTTAAGACATCTTCACTAATTTGCAGCAGGTCACACACCTCCATCCATACTCACAAACACACACACGCACACACAGACACACTCACATTCTCCCTCTAGTCTCCCCACAGTCTAATCTTTCTGTCGCTTTCTTTCTTTCTCTTCCCTTACACACACTCATATATGAATTAAGTATTATTAAAAAATGTATATGACAAGTTGGAAACGCTCACAACCTACAAGAAAAACTAACAAATATAAACACCGTAAGACTGCACATATAACTGCAGTTCTACTTGCAAAAGTGATATTAAGTGGAAACAACGCCAGTGCAGCATAACAGAAAAAGCAAAAAGGCAAAAAACAAAAAGAAAAAGGAAAAGAAACTGCTAAGTGTGCATGTAGAATAAAGTTTCTTTCGATTTCAACGTCCGCCACAAAAAAGGAAAAAGGCAATGATTTGCAGCACATGTCACCAAGAGGCAGAAACACTGTAAGAAAAATGAGCAAGAGTTTTATAAAGAAATCCCTTTCGTTTGCTCACCCACTGGAAAACAATATTGGCTAACTATAACGTATGACGTCGGTCATCTTTGGTTGCGCAGTGATAGTCATCTTTGGATGTGCAGTGGCGTTAGATGCTCCCACCGTATGTATTGCCTTTGTGCATACGCTGTATTATGGCTCTTAGTAGCCACCTACTGAGGGTTTAAATTTTCTTGCATGAAGCTCTCTCATTGTACTTACGCACTGAAAATGAGGAGATGTTCACGTGTCGAATTACTGGCGATTGTTGAAGACTTCACCTGGCTGCATTCACCTAAGTTGTTTGAGACCGAGGGGTATACATTCTAGCTTTAAGATTCTAGAAGCTGATTGTTGGCACCTGAATCATGAAACACTCCACTTCCCAGGTTATGTAAGAGCCGGGATTTAACAAAATGGTTCAAATGGCTCTGAGCACTATGAGACTTAACATCTATGGTCATCAGTCCCCTAGAACTTAGAACTACTTAAACCTAACTAACCTATGGACATCACACAACACCCAGTCAGCACGAGGCAGAGAAAACCCATGACCCCGCCGGGAATCGAACTTGGGAACCCTGGCGCGGGAAGCGAGAACGCTACCGCACGACCACAAGCTGCGGACTGGAATTTAACCTGCCACCGTATCTATGGTGTGATGTGCCACAAGTACCTCGAATTGGGGAAAACTGACGCTGCATGAGTTAACTTCCGTGTGAAGTAACGTATTGGTGACGAGAAGGCACCGTCAACAGCTAACAAGTGTGTCAGTGGATAGACGAACCACAGCTCACAAATTGGTTCTTATTATTTTATATTTTATGAATTCAAATTATTCACGAGTCCAATGATGGACAACACCAAGGAGGACAACAATTCAGTGATACATCTTCGCTGTGGGTGACAGAACTCACTGCTCTACATGTCAATGAGCAACGAGTTACAGGGGTAATACACTGGACTCGTATTCGAGAGGAGAGCGGATCAAACCCTGCCCAGAGATTCAGGTTTCGCACTTTTTTCACTAAATCACTAAAGGCGAATGCTGGGATGGTTTCTTGGCAAAGGGTCGGTCGATATTCTTCCCCATCCTTCCCAAAACAGAGCTTGTGCTCTGTCTGTAACCATCTTGTCATGCACGGGATGTCGAACAATAGTCTTCCCTTCTTCATGATCGGCATGTGTACTTCTGTGCGCCACACCTAACGTGGCCCAGAGGTTTATATGAGCGCAGGAACAGAGATATTGAAAGAACGATGCACGGAAAAACTTTAGTTTCGATTGGTGAGTCAGAATAGATGTTGATACACACTTTCGGCGTAGTACTACTCCATCAAAAATCACGCAGTGTGTTTCATCTCACATGCTGGATGTGGACCGTTCAAGAAGGTGATGGATGTGTGCTCGTGTGAAGGATGGTCACATGTAATAGAAACTGGGTCCCGGATACGTGTACCGTCGTCTCATCCCGGCGCATTGTGCTTTAACATACCGCAGAAATGTGTTGGTCTATTTGTTCACCTACAACAATACACTGTCAACCAGTACCTTCAATAAGAGTATCCACCACTCCATGTGCTCTGGAATTATGCCAGAAGAGTTTGTAGAAAACTCCATAAAATTACAAGTGATTTTTTGATCGTCCATGCCACTTCACCTCAATCATAGAAAGCTTATCAGAAACTGCACTGAGAGAGATGTGTTTGTTTTAGACCTAGCTCCGATTATTTGTCTATATGTCCCCACATGGGTGGTGTTGGGCTTTTAGTGGATACAATATCATCGCTCTTCTGACAAACCAATTGAAAAATTCCAAACTTACTAAAATATTGCAAGTGGCATTAAAAAGTGAGTGTTTTAACGAAGATGCAAGACGAATGACGCTGAATTGGTAAAGGATAAAAGGGTTATTTTTTTACTGTAGGATGTATTTATATGGAGGAAAATAACAACTGATGTGTTTATCCAGCTGCGGTATTACAGGATTTGTAGGTTCTTGGGCCTTTTATGTGGGAGGAACTGGGCGTCTGATGTGGGACAAATTCCGAACCAAACCTTAGGATGTCGTTGATGGCGAGGACAGGAGCCCTGGCAACGGAAGGAAAGGCGGGTTCTCAGAAAATAGAAATGAGTGATAACACGATAACACAAGTCAGGAACTCTCAGGCAAATCAGGACAAACTAATTGAAACAGTGGATCCCGGAATCCTTCAACTCCCACAAAAAGAGAAAAAAAAACAAAAACAAAAAGAACTCTAATGGGAGAGTTTGAGTAGGTCCAGAATATATATCCACTATCCCAACTCTACGAAGAAGAATAAGAAGCACAGCAACGTCTTTTGCTGTTGAGGTAGCAGGTAGTACTTACAAGAGGAACCTCACTGAAAAAGAATCTGATAAAAGCAAAAGTAGGCCTGACCAAACTAAAACTGATAAAATCAAAAGTGGCTATACCAAACGTGCTAATACGTCTTCAAACTGATACTGCAAGATCTGTGAAGTTTACCAGGACCAAAAAATGATTAAGTTCTCAAACGCTGAGTATCGATCCATACCAGTTGTGCGATAATAAATGTAAAGAATAGCCGGCCGATGTGGCCGAGCGGTTCTAGGCGCTTCAGTCTGGACCCGCCCGACCGCTACGGTCTCAGGTTCGAATCCTGCCTCGGGCATGGATGTGTGCGATGTCCTTAGATTAGTTAGGTTTAAATAGTTCTAAGTTCTAGGGGACTGATGACCTCAGATGTTAGTCCCATAGTGCTCAGAGCCATCTGAACCATTTTTCTTGTGAAGAACAAATTAATTTATTGTGCAGTTGGACACCGGAACGAGTATCTAAAACTGTTTGGTGTAAGTACAAAAGTAGTCTAATATTTTAAGTAACGGCTCAGATTAGTTTGCTAATGTCTTCGAAATTAAAATACATATTGGTCATACTCACCCAATTTCTTTCCTTCTTGCTATATTTAAAAAAAAAATAGTCGTACACCTTATAATACCAGTGACACTGTTTTTGAAGACCTGCTTGTAAATTGTACCACTTCGTCCCTCTCCTCTTAGACTGCGGTGGCACATGTCATGGGATAACGATAAGCACTTATAACAATGAGGGTGTTATTGCGTGCAGAATGTATGAAAGGGGGGTGCACTGATGGAGCTGCCATCTGCACTCCGATGATTCATATGAAAAGGTTTCCGACGTAATTATGATCGCACGAAGGAAATTAACAGGCTTTGAACGCATATGGTAGATGGAGCTAGACGCATGGGGTATTCCATTTCGGAAATCGTTTTGGACTTCTGTATGCCGTGGTCCACAGTGTCAAGAGTGTGCTGAGAATACCAAATTTCTGGCATTCCCTCTCACCACGGACAACGCAGGGGCCGACACCTTCACTTAACGACCGTGATTTGCGGCGTTTGCGTAGAGTTGTCAGTACTAACGGGCAAGCAACACTGCGTGAAATAAACGCGCCCGAAATCAATGTGAGACGTACGGCGAACGCATCCATTAGGACAATGCGTCGAAATTTTGGATTCATGGCCTATGGCAGCAGACGACAGTCGCGAGTGCCTTTGCCAACAGCAAGGCATCGCCTACAACGCCTCTCCTGGGCTCGTGACCATATGGGTTGTACGCTAGACGACCGAAAAGCCAAGTCCTGGTCAGATGAGTCCCGATTTCAGTTGGTTCGAGTGTGGCGCAGATCCCACGAAGCCACAGACCCAAGTTATCAACAACGCTGGTGGTGGCCCTATAATGGTGTGGGCTATGTTCACATAGATAGACTGGATCCTCTGGTCTAACTGAACCGATCATTGTCTGAAAATAGTTATCGCCCAACATGAATCCCATCGAACATTTATGGGACATAATCGAGAGGCCAGTCCGTACACAAAATTTTGCACCGGCAACAGTTTCGCGTTTATGGACAACTAAAGAGGCAACATGTTTCAATACTTTTGCCACGAACTTCTCGAGTCCATGTCAGCCTGAGCTGTTGCACTAAGCCGAGCAGAAGGAGGTCCGAAGCGATACGGGAGGCATCCGATGACTTTTGTCACCTAAGTATACTGTGTTGCATCTTTCAAATCGTAGAAAATTTATGTACGAAACTTTGGACTTACGTGTTTAGCATAATGAGCTGCACGTTAATAGTATTACATTTAGATAACGTTCATTAAATTTCATTAAAATCAGAAAACATTTGAAAGTGGGACAATTTATGAAGCTTTGCCCTACCTCATAGGCGATGGCTGCAGCAACATGTAGTAGGCATGAGCATTACCTCAGGTCTCCTATTAACGCTCCTACTACACACTTACAATGCCATCGCCTAAGATGTACAGTACTGGCCATTAAAATTGCTACACCAC
This sequence comes from Schistocerca piceifrons, assembly GCF_021461385.2. Taxonomy (NCBI): domain Eukaryota; kingdom Metazoa; phylum Arthropoda; class Insecta; order Orthoptera; family Acrididae; genus Schistocerca; species Schistocerca piceifrons. Next base: position 204,929,566 of record NC_060145.1, on the reverse strand, counting down.
GCAGCGGTCGCTCGGTTTCAGACTATAGCGCCTAGAACCGCTCGACCACTCCGGCTGGCAATATACTCTGTAAATTGTACGCGTGTGTAGTGTGATGGGTTGGGCTGTCGTAGGTCAGAGTGACTCTCCAAGGATTACGGCGTCCCTTGGAGCACGTCGCACAACGTGCCACAGCCGTCATCAGGGAGAAAGGGGGCGCTACTTGCTATAAATAACCCTGGGTCAGTTGCTCATGAATGTAGCTTTGTATATAATATACATAAACCAAGTTCATGAAAAGCCTTACGTATGTTGCCTGGAACAACGACAGACAGGCGACGAGGACGCTGGAGACAAACTGCGTCATTACCATTGGGCTCATGGTAACATTTAAGTGCCTGACGAACCTGCAACATGAGAACAGTGAAACAGTGAGCTGCAATAGTAGCATCGTCATCAGATACAGACCTTCATGTGAAGCACTTGAACTTTTAAGCACGGGGACACTCTTAACCTGTCCGAAATAATGAGTTTCACAGTTTTGATAAGTTTAAAAAGCTACGTCAGTTCATTCAGAATAGACGTACAAGCCTCAAATTAACTTTCATTAGCACTTTACCTAACAAACAACTTTTTTGCCCCTATCAGTTATGCTACGGTCGCAGGTTCGCATCCTGCCTCGGGCATGGATGTGTGTGATGTCCTTAGGTTAGTTATGTTTAAGTAGTTCTAAGTTCTAGGGGACTGATGACCTCAGATGTTAAGTCGCATAGTGCTCAGAGCCATTTGAACCACTATCACTTAAAGCCACTTGAAGAGCACAACCCAAGCATCAACCGCCGATACAGGGCAGGTTATTTACAAACATCCGCGAAAACCGATATTTTCTGGCACTTACAATTAAGATATGGGTACCCCTGGATGTCGCTAGCTGTTGTTACAGCGTTTTCTGCGCATGCTCAAATAAATTCTGCCGTCTTATTATTAGCGCAGAGCCGTTTTATAAGGTGATTTGTGAAATGGTGCTTACAACTGTAGACGAACGTTTAAATAATGTAGAAATATCGTTAAGAACTGTGAAGCACTCACTGTTATAGACTAAAAATTTACTGGATGTGAAGAATCTATAGTTACATTTCTGAAGAACTTGTGAGTGGTATTGGCACATTTGATTAACGGTTATCTCCCAACTTAAGTCGGAAAGTAAAATTACTATATTAGACGAAAGATAAAGTGGTTGGGTGTTAGATGAATTAAGGTTCAAATGGTTCAAATGGCTCTGAGCACTATGGGACTTAACTGCTGTGGTCATCAGTCCCCTAGAACTTAGAACTACTTAAACCTAACTAACCTAAGGACATCACACACATCCATGCCCGAGGCTGGATTCGAATCTGAGACCGTAGCGGTTACGCGGTTCCAGACTGTAGCGCCTAGAACCGCACGGCCACTACGGCCGGCAGATGAATTAAGGTGGTTGTTACAGATACAAAGAATAAGATCGCTGGTTTTAGTGAATTGTACATTGCAGAGCAGTGTAATGTTAAAAATGAATGAAAGCGTAAAACAACACTTTCACTCAAATGTTTAAAGCATACAAACAGGACTTCGGGGACCACGTCTCCACCCACACATCCATAGAAAATAAAGCCCATGGTCGGTGACGGTAGTTCATTGCTGCCTATTTTATTTCTGTTTCTTCAAGAATCGACTAGAAACTTTGGCACTACGTGTGAAAAGGGCCATGTTCTGTACAGAAGCTCTTGCGTAGGTACACCAGATTCTGAAAAAATTGTACCCTCTAAGCTTTTCTTCCACTTAGTAATAGCAAATGTCTTCTCTTTCCACTTTCTGGGATCAGTTACAAAAATTCTGAATCGTTATCAGCTGTATTTCGATTTCACATCGATTGATATGTACAAATACTTAAGATTGTAATCCATTCCCAGAGCGAAAATATTTTCCGTGAGTCGAAAGCGTTTTACGGAACATGAACAAAGAAATTTTATTATGGAGAGATTATTGCAGATTTAGGTCTGCCACCGTGACAGTATTCTTAAGTGTCAATCACGAGTACACTGTGTTGATCCTCCTCTCGCATTGAAAATCTGATTAAATAAGCGGAGGTCTCTTCAAAACATACCAATATTAGGAAGACCTCACGCCTAGCTGTAACCCAGTTTTCTGTAAAATCTTCGAAGGCTGTCGGCTACTTACAGGATGGTCAGTTGTCGTATTTATGTTTACGGTGCTAAAAAAGTGCAAATATGGAGCATTGCATCAGTATTTCTCGCTTTTGCAATAGTTATAAGAAATAAGATAAGTCTAAACATGATGGAAATTTTATATTTGTGTCCATATTAGCGAACCGGCCCAACTTCGGACGGGTAGCAGTATGTACGGCCAGACTACTTGACTGGCGTAGCGTACTTTGATTGCGGGTTGGGTTGCCATCCCTAGCTGGGGCATCATCGGGACACTTTGAGGTGGGGGTGTAGAAATGAAGTACAAACTTTATTTGATGAATTACATTTTATTTAGAACACAACTACGTGGTACTTATTACGGCAGAAGTAGTTGATACCCACATCTTTCGGAAGAATTTGCCTTTTTCAGCAAGTCTTTTCTCCTTTTTTAAAGTCATCTCCTATTTAAAATGGCACTGTAAGAGTGATTACACCGTCCCTAGCATACTGAGAAGAAACAGTACAAATCTTACATAACACTTCCTGATCCTTGCGTCCTTTCTTTACAAATGACGACTCTCTTGTGTAATCATCCGAAACGTCACATTTTCCGTTCTTCCGCAGTTTCGTAACTTATGATAAGTTTATTGGAACGTAAATAGTCAACAATAACACCTTAGGCATCGAAGTACGTGTCACTATACACTTCACGCCCTATATACCGGCAGTAAAGACTTTCGTCATTACTAACTTGCACTCGTTGTTTGTATTACGTTTAGAAAGAATCGTCTTATCAGCTCGCTCGTCAAATGAGAACCGCCCGATTCTTCCGCATGGCGCTGCTTAAATAGTCCCAGCCGCGTAATACTGGAGAAGTCTGGTATTTTCTCGAATGATGGCTCTAGATCAAGAAGGTACTTGCACCATCGATAAAGGATATGCAATATGCAGTGCCACTTGTGACTCCATCGTATCAACATAAACTGGTTGACATGACTAAAACTAAATGAGACTGCACTTAGATGGATCCCACTACTTGAGCGAAGGTCGAAACGGTATTTGCAAAATCGGAACAAAATTGGATCTTGTATGGATGTTGGGACAAGAAAGCGCATAACGGTGATGGTCCTGATATATCGGGATGGATGGCAACCCTACTGTGGCCAAAAATGAAATTCGAAATAAGTAAGCGAATATCAACACTTTTATACAGCTTAATCGATGTAAACATTACACGACAAATAAGTTGCAGAGGCATGAATGTTATGTGTTCTACATACAGTTAGAAAGCCAAAGAAACTAGCACACCAGCTTAATGCAGTGTAGGACCCCTGCGAGCACGTAGAAGGCCGCAACACGACGTGGCATGGACTCTAGTAATATCTGTCGTAGTGCTGGACGGTACTGACACCATGAATCCCGCAGGGATCTCCATAAATCCGTAGGACTACGAGGGGACGAAGGTCTCATCTATACAGCATGTTGCAAGGCATCGCAGATATGTTCAGTAATGTTCATGTTTGGAGAATTTGGTGACCAACGGAAGTGTTTACACTCAGAAGAGTGTTCCTGGTGCCATTCTGTGGCAATTCTTCATATGTGGGTGTCACACTGTCCTGCTGGAATTGCCCAAGTCCCTCGGAATGCACAATGGACAAAAATGGATGCAGATGGTCAGACAGGATGCTTACAAACGTGTTACCTATCAGAGTCGTATCTAGATGCATCAGAGGTCCCATATCACTTCAACTGCACACAAACACCATTACAGGTCCTCCACTAGCTTGAACAGTCCCCTGCTGACATGCAGGGTCCATGGACTCATGATGTTGTCTCCACGTACATTCGCTTGATGCAATATGAAACGAGACTCATCCGACCAGCCAACATGTCTCCAGTCATCAACAGGCCAATGTCAGTGCTGAAGGGTCCAGGCGAGGCGTAAGGCATTGTTTCGTGCAGTCATCAAGGGTAAACGAGGGGGCTTTCGGCTGCAAAAGCCCATGTCGATGATGTTCTGTTGAATGGTTCCATCGTTGACGCTTGTTGATGGCCCAGCATTGAAATCTGCAGCAATTTGGGTAAGGATCGCACTTCTGTCACGTTGAACGATTATCTTCAATCTTCAATTATATTCTTTTTCCTGCCTCAGCGATGTCGGAGATTTGATGTTTTACCTAATTCCTGATATCACGGTACACTCGTGTCGCGCGGGATTAGCCTAGCGGTCTCAGGCGCTGCAGTCAGAGACCGTGTGGCTGGTCCCGGCGGAGGTTCGAGTCCTCCCTAGGGCATGGGTGTGTGTGTTTGTCCTTAGGATAATTTAGGTTAAGTAGTGTGTAAGCTTAGGGACTGATGACCTTAGCAGTTAAGTCCCATAAGATTTCACACACATTCGAACATTTTTTTTTTTTTTTTTTTTTTTTTTTTTTTTTTTTTGTACACTCGTGAAATGATCGTACGGGAAAATCCCCACTTCATCACTACCTCGGAGATGCCGTGTCCCATCGCTTGTGCGCCGACAATAACAACACGTTCAAACTCACTTAAAAATTATAACGTGTCACTGTAGCAGCTGTAAACGATCTGGCAACTGCACTAGACACTTATTGTCTTCCATAGGCGCTGCCGGCCGCAGTACCGTGTTCTACCAGTATACATATCTCTGTATTTGAATACGAATGCTCATACGAGTTTCTTTGGCGCTTCAGTGTAGAACTGGCATTTGGAGTAACATCTAATGGCAATGATGGAACCACATCGTGGTGTAAGAAATAGATTTACGACCAATGTAAACAATATTTGCAAAACGAGTGTGTGTGTGTGTTATTGTGCGTGTATGTGTATGCGTGTGCGCGTGTGTGTGTGTGTGTGTGTGTGTGTGAGAGAGAGAGAGAGAGAGAGAGAGAGAGAGAGAGAGAGAGACAGAGAGTGTGATTCAGTATGTACCGGCGGTGGCTGAGGCGGCACAAATAAAAAAAATAAAAATTCCGTGCTAAATGTACATGTTTAGGTCGTTTTACGGAACACCTCTTATGGAGCGCAGTACCCACTGTGATGCATTGTTGAACCATTGCCGCAATTCTTTGTCGTTGACTGTTTATGGCAGATATCCTCACGTGCTACACAAAGAATCATGTCGCATGTAGGTTTGATTCAAGAAAAGCAGGAAGCTGAAAACTGACTCATAAAACCCCCTGTCCGTCACACTACGGTACACTCACTACCAACTCATCTTTGCTCGTCCCCTTTGCCCCAGCAATTCACTATACAAGATTTAAATTTCATCACTACTTCTTCATTCTTCTTACACTGTATAAAAACACACTGCAAAATAATTAAATTGTATAACACATTTATAATGAAAAACAGAGAGAGAGAATAAAATAGATCAAAGAGTAATTAGTGGAAATGTCGGCAACATTAGAAAAAGTGATATACACTTAGAAGTATACGAATAAACAGTGAACAATGGTGTACGAAATTGTGCTGTATTAAAGTTAAAAAATGCATAGTTTCGCTAAGAAACGTAAAATTAGACCTCAATTGTCAGTACCCAACGAAGAAAGGAAGCAAAAATTTGCTAGCAGACGGCACTACCTAATGTAGGCGAAAAACGAAGTAGAAATTACCGCACGTAAAGACCAAATATTTATTAATGAACTGATTTAGAGCTAGAAAATAAATCAAATTGCAAATTCCTCTAGTAACAGACGACTGATGATGCTATACTTCAGTAAAGCGAAACGCGTCTGGTGGGAAAAGCAAACGCATTTTCTTGTAGTTGTAACGACGGAACAAAAAAAAAACCCAGAAAGGGTATTTGTATATTGAGGAGTTTAACTGTCATGGTTTTGAAGTGAAATGTCATTGCCTCATCCAAAGTACACAGGAAATAAAGAATTAAAATTTCACGATGGACTCTGGACATTAGCGACAGCAACTTTATAAGACTTGACATGAGTGTATACCTACGAACTCTAGGCTTTTGAGGTTGTGTAAAAGGCTAAATGCAGTTCAATGTAGTGCTCCATGTTGGACAAAATGTGGATTACCTGACGCATACATTACATGATCAAAAGTATGTAGACGCCTATTAGTGGACATTGACATGAGGTGTGTGTCCCCGTTCGTCTATGTCGTCGTGGTCACAGCTCACGATATTTTCAATGTGTTGTTTGAATGTCTTTGGAGGAATGACAGCCGTTTCTTCTTGAAAAGGCCAAACCAGAAAATATACTGATGTTTGAGACTGGAGAGAAGGCTACTTTCAGTCTCATTCCTAAGGTGTTACATTGGGTTCAGGTCAGCCATTTCACTTCAGGATTGCTGTGGTCCTCAGACCATCACCTCACTGGTGCTACTTTGTGACGGTTACATGGTCATTCTGATAGAAACAGTCATCGTCTCTGAACTGTTTCTCGACTGTACGCAGTACACTATGCTGTAAAACCTGTTCATACCCTTTCATTTAGCGTTTTCTTATGTGCAATAAGGGGACGTCACACTAACCTTGAAAAATACTCCATTCCATTACACCATCTCTTTCACGCTTCACTATTAGCGTTGCACATCGTGGCAAGTAGCGTTCTCCTGGCTTTCGATAAATCCAAACTATTCCATGGGATTCATTACTCCCAACCACCCGTGTCGAGTTATTCACTGCCCAGTGGCATCGCTCTTTAACCAGCTAAAGTGTTGTTTAGCATTGACTAAAGACGTGTGTGTATTCTGGGGAACCGCTCCTATGTACAGTCATTGTGCTAGATGGATTGCTCGTAGCACTTGGAACTCATGAGTGTTTTATTCTATTACTTTACTGCGATTTTTAAAAGCACACAGTAATGCTAGATTGGTCCTGACTAATGAAGGTGATCATCCATCGTTGGTAAGTGCGATTTTAAAACAAAGAATTAAATCTGCTGAGTCTTGATTTAACTGTGGTCGTTAATTTGCAATTCCTCTTCACAGTCACATCACCAGCAATCGTTTGGGAAACCTTACAGGGACTGAAATGGTTGTAATGTACTGGTTAATCAGATGATATCCAATGACCCCTGCATGTTCGAAGTCGCTGAGCTCTCCTGACCAACCCATTCGGCTGTTACTGCTTCTCTACTGATAACACAGTACTCTGCACATCCTTTTATACTTTTGGGCCCACTTCATCCACCTGTTGTGACATCTAATGCTCGATTCTAAATTATATAGCGGCCATGATACTTTCGATCTCATAGTGGTTCAAATGGATCTGAGCACTATGGGACTTAACAGCTATGGTCATCAGCCCCCTAGAACTTAGAACTACTTAAACCTAACTAACCTAAGGACATCACACAACACCCAGTCATCACGAGGCAGAGAAAGATCTCATAGTGTATCAACACCACTTCAGGTGTGTAGCTTGATGCAGGAGCTCTCTAAATAGACCAAAGAGGAATTCTTTAAGGGAAGTGAATATAAAGGTGCCAAAAGTTTTGAATCAGGACAGACCTTGAATAAGCTAAGATCAATAAGGACACAATATTATCAGTGAGCAAATCTGTAATATCACAAGTGAAATAATTAATGGTATCATCTGGTATCATCTTTGTTAGTAGGAAGTCATGCTACCTCTCTTCTCTCCCTATAGCCAACTAATCGCACTTGACTACTCAAAATAAAATAACCAATGAAAATCCGAAGATGCTATAAATAGGAGAATTGTACTAATGGTAAATTGAAAACCTCTCCCTATCGACTACCTTCAGCCAATCATAACACAACATTAAAATGCAACAATCAGTGAAAAATTCAAGATGATGCCACTACTCCACATGTGTCATTGGGAAATTAAAAACCCTCCACTCTCCTCTCACCTGTTTCCTACAAATCAGAGTGGAGTATCAAAATGAACCAACCAGTGAAACAATATCCAAGATGATTGATGCTTTATGCCCCACACCCTGTCCTTTCCCCTTCAGTTATAATGCAGTATTAAAATGATGCCTCAGCTACGCAGTAAATAGTTCGTTACCTCAATTAGAAAGTCAAAGACTTGCATTTTTAACTTGAAAGATATTCCCTATTGTTGTTTCCTGAAATAGTCATACTAGAGTTAATCTATCTATGAACATTAAAAGTTACTTGACTCTTACAAATTCCTATATTAGTTAAAATCACAAAAATTGCTTACAATCATTGATAACTAGTTTTGGCCAAAACAGCGAGCCATCTTCACATAAAATATAAAAACGATCACAATGTTCTCATAGCAACATGGACACAGTAACATTCGTCTCATTCAATCTGAAGAAGGCTAGTTGGTTTGCCACAACTTGTTATCAATGATTATAAATATTTTTTGTGATCCTGACACTAAACTGAGAATGCAATAACTTATAATATTCATTGCTTCTAAAAGGTGTTTTCCTATCTCTGTATTTAATCACTGAAATATTGTTATTTTAGTGTATGATAATGGTGGAAGACACGATATTGTCTGTGAAAGTGAAAGATGGCTGGCATAATATTTAAATGTTTCCAACGTAGAAGATTAGTTACATAAAGCTACACACACACGAACTTTACAGTGTACCATCTCTTTCTTCTCTCCTCTTCACACCTCACTCTCCTCCCCTTCAGAGTCCAGTATTTTAAACAAAGAAAGTAAAAGAGCAAATTGAAATTGGGTTCCATCGAGGCTGTGCTCATAAGTATCTGAACGACATGGATTATTTTTAAAAGATCTCCCTTTCACATCGTCCAATCAGAGCCTATTATTTTTAAAACCATTACAATGAAAAAGTTAATTATGGGTAGCTCCATCTTCAAAAATACCTGAAACACTTATCAACACTACATAAAAGTATCTGAATTACGTAATAAATGATGAACAACGTTTGCTTTACTGTCTGTAAAGAAACTTTTATGGACTGACACACCTGTTACACGGGTAATTTTCATTAGGAAACAACTGAAAACAAATATTCGCTTGTAAGATTTAATAAAGGAATTAGTAATATGTAATCAATACTGCATTATTGTCAAGTATGAGTTTACTTTAAATACTATCTTGCAAAACCTGAAAACTCGAAATGAAATCATCTGCTGATTTACGTCACCAGTTTCTTAGTGCCCTTAACAGATGGCTGCACTTGTTAAAGCCTTTGAGGTTCGGTCTAAGTGATTACTTTCCACATCTATGATGATTACCAAATATCGCAATACTCTAAAATGTTTTCAAGATACATCAACAATGAAAAAACTTCAATGTTTATGTCAATGATCACAATGTCAACATAAGGCACGATAATGTTATTTCCACATATATCTATAAATTTAGTATTTATGGAACATATTGTGAACTATTAAATACGTGTTAATGGATTCGAGAGTGAAGATAATGCAACACTACGAAAATATAATCGGAAAATATTATTGCAAATGATCGAGGCCAGACTGAGTTTACGTACAAAAAGCAGTACCATAGAATTAGAATTATATTAATTATTTTACCTCATCTATGACTTTTGTTGAAGGCCACAAGTGTCTGCAGAAATGTGTCAGCAATACAAGATAATGTTTCGGTTTCCGCTGTGTCTAAATATGCGAAGTATATCCAGTCTGATGAGGGTACTTACATCAAAAAATGGTTTTCATCACCAGCTTAGAAGGGACGATAACGCATCACTAGAAAAATTACAGTCGAAGGCAAAAGTTACTACTGACTGAACAAACTCCTGCATTCAGAACTATGTCTTGTGTAAACTGTAATCAAGTATCCGAAAATCTAATAAAACTACAACAACTTGGACATCACAATTTCTGGGGATCAAGAAGAAAGAAGTTGTTTTTTTGTAATCTATCACTTAAATTGTAAAACCATATGCTTCATTTATAAACACTCGTGTGACGACCCAAGACAGCAACAGAGAGATGTGACATCTCCAAAGACGGTTTCACAGGGGATTTCTCGAGAATAAATATAATTATTTACTGTGTAGTATGCAGGATTTTACACACCTTGCAAGCAAACTGAATATCTCTTCATCTAAACTGCCTGTACTATGTATTAAATGCATGTAGCTTGCATATCGGCAATACTGATAACAATTATTAGGTTCAGCAGCTTTCGTTTACGCTACAAGTTAGATAGGCGTACCACACTGTCAAGCTATATGGACCTTCAAACTAAATATTTCTGAAGTGTCTCTGTAAACTATTAAGATATATGCAACAGGGAAGATTATCGTGATGTGCCAGGATCTCTAGGAAAATTCGAACAAAAATAAAGTTTTACTGTAAGTAGCATTTAGCACACTTTGCCAACTCAGTGGTTCTTCAAATTAAATATTTCGCACATAAAGTGTCTGTATTGCTTATTACAGTACACACAGTTCACTTCTTGGTACTACTTAAATGAAAAACAGATTAGCAGATGACAGTAGATCGATGGCACTAAATTCATCTAAATAGGTAATAGTTGGTTACATATGAGCTCTGCTGCTGTCCTAGCTTACAGCTTTAATGCGCCACATCCAAAAATCAGCATAAGCTCGGCACACGCTGCAAGCAAAATAAGTATTTCCACCCCTAATTTGTCTGTATATAACTCACTTACACACACCTAACATTAAAGTGAGCTGGAACTCTGTAGCCTAAAGTGCACCACACTGAGAACATCACAAAAGCATTCACATGGTTCCGTCATCATTCCAATCTAGGTAGGATATATTGCTCTCATATGAAACGGACCAGTATCACACTTTAATTTTTACGACCTCTTGTGATAATCGACACTTCTCGAAGTTCCTCTTCAGCAGATAGTACTTCATTACCATTGCATTACTGCCCACCACTTCTGAAGTTAGCAAGAATACTAATCCCTCTACCAGGTTCATATCTGCTGACAATTTGTTGGAGACCATTTTCCAATCGTGAACGCAATCCTCTTCTTCTTCTTCTTCTTCTTCATTGAAAGCATTATCATCATCGTTGTCATCATCATTATCGCCATCTTCCCTTCTTCTATCTACTCTTCATATTCCTCATCGTAATCACCATCTTCTTCTGCAGCTCCTATTTTCATGAATAAGTTGTTTCTAATGTATGCATTTGTATTCTTTCGGAGAAGTAGTCCCAATCTCTGGGAAGTGGGTCTGTTGCAAGTTAATGTACAGTACATTCCTCTTGAACCATATGTATCTCTCCTCTGACAAAGCCTGATGAGTCTTTTTTGTACCCAACATTAGCGACAGCTTGAATTTCATCTGAAACTGAGAACAATGTCTCATTAATACCTGTATAAAGCAATGATAGGAAACTATATATTATTGTTTTACACTTTTATTCATTGATTTTGACGGGGAGCTGAAGTGCATCTTCTCGTCTTCTGACAATTCCTGGCAGGATTAGTTGTAAGCAACACTAGGTACAACTGGATTAAAGTTTGAAATTGAGAATAATACTCGTATATCCTCACTAAGTCATGGTAAGAGGCGCAATGAATATTCTATTTCGTATATTGATTCGCTACATTACTTGTGGATGACCGAAAATTAAAAAAAAATATTCACTCAATTACTTTATACAAAATTATCAAAAGCCAGCCATGTGTCGCTGTGCATCATTCCAGTTAAATGGGACAAAATGAAATGAGAAAACATGCATATATCTAATACCACAGTGCTAGCTTGTGTACTAGCATATTAGCAACAGAGATGGTTTTTATTTTAATGTGTACTAATTACCTGACTGTAAGTGGCTTTTTCCTACAATGAAGCGCCAAAGGAACTGCTATAGGCATGTGTATTAAAATACAGAGATATGTAAACAGGCAGAATACGGCGCTCCTGCCGGCAACGTCTATATAAGACGACAACTGTCTGACGGAGTTGTTAGATCGCTTATTATTGTTACGAGGGCAAGTCACCATGATTTAAGGGAGTTTGAACGTGGTGCGCACGAGTGATGGGACACAGTATCTCCAAGGTTGCGAAGAAGTGGGGATTTCCTGGTACGATCATTTCACGAGTGTACCATGAATATCAGGAATCAGGTAAAACATCAAATCTCCGACACTGCTGCGTCTGGAGAAAGATCCTGCAAGAACGAGACCAATGACGACTGAAAAGAATCGTTCAACGGGACAGTAGTGCAACCCTTCCGAAAACTGCTGCTGATTTCAATGCTGTGCCATCAACAAGTGTCAGCGTACGAAAAATTCAAAGAAACTTCATCGACATGGGCTTTCGGAGCCGAAAGCTCACTCGTGTACCCTTGATAACTGCTGGACGCAAAGCTTTACGCCTCGCCGGGGCCCATCAACACCGACACTGGACTGTTCATAACTGGAAACATGTTGCTTGATCGGGCGAGTCTCGTTTCAAATTGTATCGAGTGGATGGACATGTATGGGTATGGAGACAACATCATGAATACGTGGACCCTGAATGTCAGAAGGGGAATGTTCAAGTTGGTGGAGGGTCTGTAATGGTGTGGGGCATGTGCAGTTGTAATGATGCGGGACCCATCGTGACACGTACGTAAGCATCCTGTCTGATTACCTGCATCCATTCATGTCCATTGTGCATTCCGACGGACTTTGGCAATTCCAGGAGGACCATGCGATAACCCACGCGTCCTTCATTGCTGGACAATGGCTCCAGGAACACTCTTCTGAGATTAAACACTTCCGCTGTCGACCAAACTCCCCAGACGTGAACATTATTGAGCATATCTGGAATGCCTTGCAACGTGCTGTTCAGAAGGAAAATCCACACCCTATTAATCTTACGAATTTATGGACCGCCTGGCAGGATTCATGGTGTCAGTTCCCTCCAGCACTACTTCAGACATTAGTCGAGTCCATTCCACATCGTGTTTCTGCAGTTCTGAATGCTCGCGAGGGCACTACGCGATATTAGGCAAGTGTACCAATTTCTTTGGCTCTTCAATGTACCAAAAACAAGTAGTATACCAGGTTCTGACTGGAGAGTGGAGAGGGCAGAGGAGGGGCCCAAAGCAAACCTGTACCATCATTGACTTTGTAGACTTTTTTTAATGCTCACAATGTTGCGCATTTTTAGAATTTCTTTCCAGTAACTTCTTTCATTTGTAAATCTCCCATAAGTGCCATCCCGCATTATTAACTTTCCCAAATCATAGGATTCCGCCCTCTTGGATTCTGATGTCGGAAAGTATTTGGATCTTTCGGCGTTAGTAATTTGGTGAATGCTAGAGAACCAACAAAGTTAATCCTCAGTCTTGAGAGGTGGTTCACAGAAACCATATAAATTAACCCTAATTTTTGCTAATTTAAGGATTAGCCTCGTCAAGTATTTTTGAAAATCACCCCAGCGTAAGAACTGAAACACTGACTTGTATAGGAAGCTGAAGAAGAACTTACATGAAGTAAAGACATAGAAGATTTTAGTATTATTTCGAAAGACTTTTACAACTCTAGCGCTGCTGCAGACGTCACTTTGTGATATACCTCGAGTTTGTCCTCCACTCTGTATCGGATCACGTACCACAAGCAGGCTGAGATGCAGCTTAATCCTCCATACTCTGCATCATACCTTCGAGACAGGAATCGAGTGATGCAGTGATAGTGGTTAAGGAACTATACAGAGGACTGGAGTGGAGTAAACCATAGATCCGTATTCAACATCCAGATTTAGGTTTTCCATAGTTATCGTAAATCATTTAGAGTGAGCCGTCCGGCTTGAATTTATCGCACTCTTTTGCGATGGTTTGGCTGCGTCTTCTATTTCTTGGATAACTCGATTGTTCTCTCCAAATTTTCTCGGCAGATGTCTCGTGCAGCGAGTGCGAGGCAATCTGGGTTCGAGCAAGTTGCCATGGGTTCTCTTCGAGAAGAGCGCCGTGGGTTGTGTGGTTGTCTTCAGCGAGGTGTCGCGAGTGACGCGGTGTGCGGTGTGCGACCACAGGTGCCGGGACAGCAGGCTATAGTGCGTCAAAGGCGGCTGCTACTTGTGTAGTACGGCGGTCTGCGTTGCCCCTCCTACAGCCACGTGTGTCTCGAAGGGCTCATTATTATCCTGAAGAGCAGATCAGGAGGCTCTGTGTTATTTTGGAATTCTGTTTAGTGGTCTCTTACGGAGTCTGCATGAACTGCTGAGATTCTGGCAGACTATTGCAGAGATCCTTGTCAGTTGCTCTTACTCTGCTATCCTGTCGCCACCGTAATAATTCTAGATGATCTAGAGTGCTAAGCTCTGTGCCGGTGATTTCCTTCTACAGAGTCCTACAGAATGTGGTGAGAAGTTTTGTACTGCGTTTCCGGGTCCTGGTTGCATCTTAGAGCCGAGCTATGTTTAGTCTGACGTCAAAGTTTGAGCAGTGTCGTGGCCTCAAGACGGTCGTGTTTTGTTACCGTTCAAATCAATTGTTACTGCCCGTAACAAGTGTATAAGTGCTATCCCTTGTGTTATAGTTATGTTGTTTGTTTGTTGTAACAAATCTATGTTTTACCCAAATGTCGTTGCCGGCCGAAGTGGCCGTGCGGTTAAAGGCGCTCTAGTCTGGAACCGCAAGACCGCTACGGTCGCAGGTTCGAATCCTGCCTCGGGCATGGATGTTTGTGATGTCCTTAGGTTAGTTAGGTTTAACTAGTTCTAAGTTCTAGGGGACTAATGACCTCAGCAGTTGAGTCCCATAGTGCTCAGCGCCATTTGAACCATTTGAACCCAAATGTTGTTCTTTGTTAATGCATTGCAAAGGCCACCTTGATGACAGATATTTTCTTAAAAGCACACGGAGCAACCAATTGACGGTGAGGCTTGTATCTGAGTGTTGTTATTGGTAACCAGGCTCTTAAGTTAAGTAATCTGGGCTTTATTTTGTCGTATTGTAATCCAGACAGTGTTGTAATTTGTCATGCTGCAAATGATAATTTTTTTCTTTCAGTTAGTTACAAAGAATCGTTATGTCCTTATAAGCTTTTCACTACCGTTTTTTTGGAACTATCACTGTTTCTAATGAGATGCATTAGTTCCTATAGGTAGATACTACTTGAAAAGACTGTGTGCCTACGATTTAGATGGCCAAGGCCCATAGTGCTCAGAGCCATCTGAACCGTCTTGAACCTACGATTTACGTCATTTGGCATTTGTGCATTTAATTTTTATAACTGTAAGGGTTCACTAGCAGAAGTCATGTAATTATTGTTGTTCCTTTCAATGTCTGTTCACTGCAATTAACTTTGGTGTAACAGCTTCACAAATTTTAATAATTTGTATGATAATTGCAAGTTCATTCTTTGGCAATTGAGTTACGTCTAGTCACGAAAGCGCAGCTAAATGTTTTAACTCAGGCTTTAACTTATATAGATGGAACCTAAACTCTACGAAACTGATGCCTGTTTTGAAACCCTCTTTTCCTGATCTGTATGTCATTTGTAAAATTTCTAGTTTCTTGTAGATCACCATCACATTGTGTTAGACTGTTACTTTTTGTAGCACGATATCATAAAAGTTTTGTTTACTCTGTGGCATTTACAACAAGGTTCTTCGGTTTTAATATCGGAATTTGAATTTCTGCGTAATACATTATTCACAGCAAAATGTGTAAGGTAATTTTGGCCCAGTACCTTATCACTTCCTTCCCACCCATCCCATTACATAAAGTAAATCCTGCGGTTGTTCAGTTTAAAAAATAACACGCCTAATCTCCTTCCCCGTCAGCTTCACCGGAGATTGCGCTTGTGTTTCTAAGGCACAAAAATGTCAATTGATAAGCAAAGACTTCGTGTGCAACAGTAAGTACCCAGGGCTGGAACAAAAATGTACAGGACACTGGAGTCACAGCACAAGACTGGTTCGGGAAAAGAAGAGAAGGGACTGAGGCATGTATTTCTCAAAGATTTCCTCCCAGTATTCGGCTTAAGCGGTTTAGGGAAACCAGAACAACTTAAATCTGAATGTACGAACAGCAATAAGAATGGACGTCCTCTCTAATGCGAGTCCAGTGACATCACTGCGTCACATTAATTGGTAACTGAGAAAACCCACATAAATAGATAAATAGATGAATAATCCTCAGGTAGTACGGCCCTCAGGTGAATGATTACCTACAAGACGAATCATTTGTCGCACAGAATTATTGTCCACTTGTCTTAAGTCCTTGTAGTGTGTGCTAACACAGTGGTCTAGTCAAACAACTCAATGGTTTACCACGTAAATGCTCATAACTTTTGTTTCAAATTATCGACTACTTGACCTGAAACAAAATATTTGAGACTTATGCTGCAAATGTATATACTTGCTCAGTTAGTGGGTGTGGCCTGTTACGTAGGGCACATTTGAAGTCACAAAAGTTTTCATTCGTTTCTGAAAACGTTTTAGTACTCAGTTTCCCGTGAGGCTGCACCGTAGCTCCACCGACTTTCTCTTTCGATGTGAACGCTGTAAGTAGGCTGTTTAGGTTTTTTTATTGGTAACGCTAACGCCACCTCCGTATGAAAATCACTGGCTGTGCTGTGTGCAGTCTGTGGCTGCTTTGCATTGTTGTAATACTCGCCATTGTAGTGTTAGGCAGCTGGCTGTGAACAGCGCGTAGCGTTGCGCAGTTCGAGGTGAGCCGCCAGCAGTGGTGGATGTGGGGAGAGAGATTGCGGAGTTTTGAAATTTGTCATGAACTGCTATATTCATATATGATGATATCAAGGTAAATACATTGCTTGTTCTCTATTAATATCTTTCATTTGCTAACTATCCCTATCAGTAGTTAGTGCCTTCAGTAGTTTGAATCTTTTATTTAGCTGGCAGTAGTGGCGCTCGCTGTATTGCAGTAGCTTGAGTAGCGAAGATTTTTGTGAGGTAAGTGATTTGTGAAAGGTATAGTTTACTGTTAGTCAGGGCCCATTCTTTCGTAGGGATTCTTTGAAAGTCAGATTGCGTTGCGCTAAAAATATTGTGTGTTAGGTTAAGCACAGTCTTGTATAATTGTTCAAAGGGGACGTTTCAACGCATATGCAGTGAACCTCATACCCACTGCCGCTGCGTTGATCGAGCATATTGAAACAGTTCAAATTCAGACTGCAGTTGCGTACTAATATGGTGCGAAAAACAAATTCACGGTGATGCGAGAAAACTCTTCCCTCAGGCTCCGCATACGCAGTGAAGTTTGTTGTACGATGAAGAGGTCACCTACGCATAAGACAAATGTTGGCGAAATATTATTATATAGGCTTTCTTGTCTGCAGTTCCGATGTAGGTTAATTACGAGACGCTGTGTGCCATACAAAAAGCTGTTACATTGACTGCAAAACTGCGGTGGTTGCTTGGGAGATTTATTACTTTTTTGTTCGTGAACATATTTCTGGGTCTTCTAATTACATTCACTTGTTTCAATGGTTTTTGCACGTGAAAAACTCTAAGTTTCTGAGTAATACGAATTACACCCCATAGTTCAATATCTAGTCCCTCCTCGTCTTTTGCACGATCTGGCTTCTCTGGAAGATGAGGTGGGCCGAGGGGAAGGCATGTATGGCCAGCTCTTTTGCTAAAAATAAAAAGTTAGACATAACAGTATGGTTAGACATTGAGTTCTATTCAGACAGAGCGCCACCGCTGTTGGATGGGTATGTGGGAAGGAACAGGCCACTGAGATCGAAGGAAACATTGTTTCATCTGCTCTAAGTGATGTGGAAAATGTGAATTCGTAAATAACAACGGCCTGACTGGGATCTGAGTTTTCCACTTTACGACTATATGCCCAGTGTCATAAATCCAGATGCTTCGGGTTTGTTCCATTTCCTCTACGATCACAACAAAGGAAACTAGTAAATCACTCAGATAATCAAGTTGTTTACTCCGAACAATTAGTGATCAATGATATTTTGTGTTAGTAACTACAAATACACAACTTCTACATGCCATTTTATAGACTGTTTATGGCGTACAGATCTGTTTCTGCTCAGTTTTTTCTGTTATTATCTCGAGACTTGCGTAGTATGTACGTATGAGAGTCTGCATTTAAATTCCGATTCGAAGATTATTCGAATCCTTGCACAATATGTAGAATGGAGGTTCAACGAAGCTGTGGCAGACACATACTCCGTGAGTTTCAAAAATCTTTTTGTACACAGACACGAACATAATTACTACTTACATTGCTCTTGGTTTGAAAGCGCTCATATGAAGCAGATCGTGAAAGTTTAACGTGATCTCTCCATCTTTTTAAAAATCGACTGGTTTATAATCGAAGCTGAACTTTAAGATTACCTACTATATGTCTCTCTTTTTCCTGCCGTTCCAGTCAGCTTTCTGTTGTTGATTATAAACAGAGTGGCTGTTTCCACTTTAGATGGTTCCTAGCACAGTCCGACATAGCACACAGTATTGAAACTACGAAAGCGTTCACATCACGCGTAGGTCGAATACATTTGAGTGTAACGTACCTGAGTATTTCCTGATGACTTTCGATGCAAAGGCACAGGTCGCTGTACATTTTGTCGTGAACGACGGGAGATGCGCTCTGCATTCGGTGAAGTTCACCTGCTCCACTCTCGTCCACCCTCAGCTTCTTGATCCTCAGCGCGAGCACCTCTAGCTGTGAAGCTACCAGTATCATGATGGTCGCGAACAGGCAGTCCACGCCGATGCTGACATCGGCCATCCACGTGCCCGTCACGCACTGGATGACGTAGGACAGCTGGTAGTAGCTGGTGGTGTTGTCCCAGGGATGCTGCGCGAAGGGCAGGCGCCGCTCATCGGGGTGAGCGATTAGAGGCATTGGGAACCACAGGAGGCATTGTGAAGCTAAGAAGAGCAGCAGGCCCAACGTGAGGCGAGTCGCTCTCCTGCGGGACCTCTGAACGATATTCTCCAGTGCAGGATCGCTGGAGTACTGCTCCCTCTGGACCAACATCAGCGAATCGACGGAACGAGCCATACTGTTGTACCGCTGTCGGTCTCGTGTGAAGAAGACCAACTTAAAAGTGCCGCTGCACATGGTAAAGGTATTGGTTAGCACCAACGTTGTGGCCTCGAAATCTCCCCAGCTGAAGAAGACAGCCAGCGAAGCTTCCACGAAGTTCCAGACGCCCAGCGCGAAAACGAAGACGACGTACAGATCGAAAAGACGGGAATTACTTAACGGCCACACTCCGAAGAGCCATAGGTGACGTATGTTGAGCTTGAGGACCGATCGTCCGCTGGAGGGCCAGGAGAGTGGCTCACCCGCTGGTCGTCCACTGCCCATTGAATTAACCGTATGATCTGCTACCATTACCTCTTGTATTTGCCTGAGGTTGGTACCAGCCTTGTAGTGAATGAGCAGCGACTGAACTGCTTCCTTCCCAACGCTAGACGGAGGAGTGGGGAGTGTGAAATACTGTTGAAAACTTCAGATCACTCATTGTCGTAATCCAGTCGAATTGAAAGTAGCCTGTGTATAGATATTCATGGCAGGTGGGTCCCAGAAATTACTGAGTTTGAGATGAGATTTAAATTATCCAGCAGCACAATAGCATCTATATCTGAATTATTTAATTTCTTCGACTTTTACCCTCTTCTCAGTTGCATAATGCAAACCGACGTAGTACGACAGTATCAATAAGTAATAGGAGTTCCCAGGTATCAGTTACTGCATTTATAAAGCTATAAATCGACATATTTAAAAACTGCATGTCCCTCATTCCGTTAGACTTATCTCCGTCTGTTTTATGTTACGGGATGGAAGACAAAAAGCTGCTGAATTAATGTACATCTCCACAAAAAAGAAAGGAAAAAAATAAAATACTTAACAATTTTGTTCAAAAGGGAATACAGAACACTATGCGAAGGAATTGCTGCTATGTGACAATATGTATGAGTACACGGCAGTACGCACTGTCCGTGATGATGAGAAAGCATGATTACTGATTACTCCGTTGCAAGCACAGACTTACACCTCCTGAGAAAGCCATAACCGAAACTGCTCTAGTACCTGGCTGTTCTGAAGAACTGAGTATCGTCATGGCACAAGAGCAACTCTAGAAGTTTGACTAACACTACGTTTACGTTCAGCTTCGTAGCGGCTTTAAATTTCACAACAAAGTAAACTTATGATGAGGAAAGTTGTATGTGAAACAGAGACAAATTTGTCGTTTATAATTTTCATGATTACCAATCAAAGTCACTGAACGTATAGCGTTTTTTGTACATCGTTGTTCCCAGAATATAATTAATATCTAATACATCCAGCAACAAGTTCGAGTGGCATCGTTCTCTAACAAGCGTTTGCAGTAATAGGAACACAGAATCATGTTACAGCATAAGTTTCACTTCCCACGTCCAGATGCTACAATTTCCAAGAGAAATGAGACATTCAGATAATTCTGGAAACCTGCAGTCTTCAGTACGAAGAAAAGAAAAAATTAGGCGACGTGGAAGAGCGATAATAATTATTTCGTGTAGAAGAACAAATTATTTTTCAGCATGATCTACTCTCAGGCGAATGTACTTGTCCAGCGTTATTCTTGTGAGGAGATTCCATCCCTCAAATATGCGTATGGAAGACGACATACTCATCGACGGCTGTCGTAACTACGTCACAAGATAGAAAACATTTCTCAGTCACAGTTTCCTTGGATGGGAAAAGAAATAAGTAACTACTATCTTCAAATACCTCGGTTTTCATTTGGTATTGTACTTTTCTAATGAGATTAATTATTTAATTTTTTTCGAACTTAGTATAAAAAACATGCATAGTTTTTGCTGCTTGTGGTTTCCCTTTCCAAGGAAATAATGGAAAGGAATCCAATTTGTTAGCTGCGACGTCACTGCCTGACTACTGTTTTACCGTTTGGTTTCTATCATCCACGGCAGCAAACCTGTGAATAAAAAAGATGCATTGTTTTTAAACAGCTCCAAATGTTTCGAAGAAATTAGTTTCCACATTTACTCATTCTCTGCATTAAACAAACTGTAGCTCTCGAAGCTTCCTCACTACTAATTATTCGAGTAAAATATACCGTTATCTGTGTTTTGGTATCCTGTGCCATCACCTATATCACAAACTTTGATCGTCCATCACGTGGAAGCACAATTCGAACTTCCCTTATGTTTTCGCCTGCGGCTGCAGTTTTAAACGTCCTAGCTATGAACACCTTAAAAGTAAGTGGTCGAACTGCTAAATTAAAATTCAGTCATCTATTAATTGTTAAGATGATGGACCATATCTATCGTAAACTTTCACCAGTTTCACATGAATTTACGTTGGCGCTAAACCACTAAAAAAGCAGTTTCCGACTAATCAAACACATCAGCATCGCTTTCAAGTGCCATACAAATAAAATTACTTCTTAGCTAAGGTTGGTACCTGCCTTACGTTCTTCCACAACAGCTACAAAAGAGAAATAGTAAAAAATTTATGTTTATGAACTCTGTTTTTCAAATGCTCTTTACTTTCCAGCTCTCATAACATCTTTCGTCTGTGGCAGAAGCCTGTTCAATATTCCCGCCGCACTTTCATTTCTACATTAGCTAGGACGTGCTCAGAAGATGAATATTCGTTCTCTTGCTAACTTGGATCGTGTAACTTTTTCGAGCTAACTGATATTGCTAATAGCAAATCCCTTTATCGCGTTATCGTGTAGATGTTTCCTTGCAGATAGCAGTGTACGGATGAAGTGTAGCCACTGGGATTAATGAAGCGCTGTTGCGTATATGTTTCGTTTACAGGTGCAGTCATATACATTTTCTTTAAGAATTTCGTCGGCTATGTGCACTGTTGCGATGAATTTGAGTGGAGTTTTCATATTCATAATTTTCGGTCGTCATGAGTTGTTGTCATGAGAGGCCTTGCGTTTTGAAAGATAATTGAAAGTCCCGGTGCTGTACGACCAATGTAGAAATGGACTCGGCGTGAAATGTTAAAAAATATCATTGTTATCATGTACAGGACATTTTTAAATCCAGTCTTTTCTTTTCTGTAACACGAATGCCTGTATTTACAAAAATTCACAGCGACTCCTTTCATTGATAGCATTCGCTCCTTGTACAGACTTTTGTCCATCAGTATAACATCTCTCAGAATTTGGTCAAGAAGTACGTTTACGAGTTTTTATATTTCCATGCAGGGTGTCAGTTTTTTCAAAGACTTTTTGCTTAGAACTGAAAATAACGTATCATTATTTCTACTACCGTGTTTATATCTTACCCATAAGCTACGTGGTAAGGAGGCAACAGAAAGTAAATTGCTCCATCTCTTACAGCCAACAATCGTTTTCCAAAATGTCTGCTGATTCGCGGATTTTGCATCGCAATTAAATGATTCTAAAAATACGTTAAATTAACATAAAATATATTATGAGGTATGTGCTTCACCAGAGACCCACAGTGGGTAATTTAAACCTTTGCCATCACATATAGTTTTGCTCTCTGATTTCAGTCTCTTAGAGGAAGACTAATTGAATGGACGTTCTATCATCAGACATTCTCCTAGCAAGACACGAATTACTGTATTGTGCAATCAGGTCAGCATTTTGCGTACAAAGATTGAAGGCAATTATTCTGGTGTGCATTGATCATATTATTTTATTGTCCTTGGTATTGATAACTATTTATTTATGGGGAAACACGTTACAGTGTAGTATTTTTACTGTGTTGAGTGAAGGCAAGAAAAGACAGTATACATCGAGAAAGATCCTATTCCAGTGTTCTATCTCTTTCTAAACTCATCGTAACCGTGATAATAGACTTACAATAACATTCATTTCCATAAATGTCACAACTAATTTTCCTTTTACTTTGTCAAACAAAGTCACGATAGCAGTTTAATTGCTATTCAGGAAATAGTTTCATACAGAAAAGCTTGGAAAATTAGAGCGAGCATATTTCTTGAAATTTGAACAGTCGAGGACTTCCCCATTGCCCACTGAGTGCAAGCAAATACAAGTAAGACAACGAACGACCAACAGTACCCCAGATTATCACAAATGCTACTAATTAGGAGTTACGTCGTGAACAGTTGTGCTTTTGCTAAAATCGCTTCAGACTTACGTGTAGTAGTAGTAGTAGCCTCCTTGTACTACTGATAGTACTACTTCTACTACAATGGAGTAGTAGCAGTACTAGTGGTTGTAGCAGTAATAACAGTAGAGGACTACTTCTGTTCTACTGCTTCTGCACTACTAATATTTTACTCATCAGTTGACTTTGTCGATGCCAACAAACAATAGCGCACTGTTTGCTCATTTTGGACGTTCTATCAGATAAGTTGTTAAGCTACATTCAATATCATTTTCTTTCAAACTATCAATCATTTATTACGTCGAATCGTCTGCACACACATTCATTGACCCAACGGCAATGTTGCCGTGATCATCAGTCATAAGACTGGTTTACTGCAGCTTTATACGTCGCTCTACCACCTGCAGTCCGCCTCAGGGTCGATTCTTGCGTTCGGTACTGAGTAGGGAGAGAGGCTACAGATTTTGACTTGTGTTGTGACGCTGCTCCTCCTTTCCACCCCGAATATAACTTGCTGTCACCCTCACCAAAAGTAGTAACAGCTCTTATGGAAATGAATGTCATTCCTTTTAGGAAAGTCTACTGGTGGCTATACTCAAAATAGTAATCTAATCTTTGCTGTAGTTTTATTTTTCTTCTTCTTATACATCTCATGGATTGGACCATGAGACTGTTCCGTCTACACATATCGCCTGTCCTTCTCTTCTTAGATCATCCAACATATCTTCTTGATGCTAGTTCGTAAGTTAATACTGGTTTAGGAGGTAGTCTATAGTTCATTCTTTGTAAGTGTTCGTTCCAGGTGTTGTATATAGTTGCACCACTTTCAACTAAAACTACACTCCGCCCTAACAGGCCATGAGTGCCCAAAGGGACCGACCTGCCGCCATGTCATCCTTAGCCCTCAGGCGACACTGGATGTGGAAATGGAGGGGCATGTGGTCATCACACCGCTCTCCCGGCCGTATGTCAGTTTACGAGATTGGAGACGCTGCTTTTCAATCAAGTAGCTCCTCAATTTGCCTCAGAAGGGCTGAGTGCACCCCGCTTGCCAACAGCGATCGACTATACAACAGTTCAAGCAGATCTCATTAATAGCTTTTATTACAATAAAGTAGATTGACAGTACTTAACTTGGGTATACAATGGCGTAGCAAGCGTTGGGAAACATACAAATAATCAACGGCTTTTCTCTATATTACAATGTCCGTCGTGTAGGGAGTTCGACCACGGCGGGGTAGGCAGGATTTTGTGCGCATCGCTGGACCGGGAGCTGTGGGTACAAGGGACGTCATGTTTCCAGTCGTACCCCGCCATCTGACCTTCACTCTGGCGGAAACGTCCTCCGGAAAACAACGAGAAGGGTACGCGACCCTTTCCTGATGCCACGAACCAGATGAAAGCGGTGACTGCTGCGGTGTGGGCGGGTCCAGCTCCATCGATAGGACGGGAGGAGGAGGAGGAGGAGGCGAAGGCTCCGTCTCCATGTGGTCCTTCCGCGGTGTCGTGAGGACCCTCTGGCGGCTGCTGTATCCGCGGCGCTGTCCTCTGGATCTGTGAGTCTGGTGGAAGAGACACTGAAAGATCATCGTGCACTAGACAGAGGCGAAGCTGGTCTTGATGGCGGCACTGCAGGCCATCTGGACCTCAAATAAGATGCATGTAAGCGCCAAGTCAACGGACGATCTCGCCTCGCGCCCACCGTCTGCTGCCGCTAAAAACCTTCTGGAAGAGAATGTCATGCGGCGCGAAGCGATAGTTGCGGCCTTCCTTCGGCGCCGGATGCTGAGGACGTTGGAGAAGGTGCAGCAGTGTCCGATGGCGGCGGCCGTGAAACAATTCCGCCGACGATGTTCCATCTTGGTGGTGCGAACAACAGGAAGCGAGCAACAGTTGCAATGCTTGATCCCTGGTGTGTGCGGAGCGAAGTTTGGCCATCTGTTGCTTGAATGTTCTGACAAAACGTTCCACTTCGCCATTTGACTGTGGATGGAACGGTGCACTAGTTAGATATGTATGCCATTGCGTTCACAGAATTTTTCAGATTCATTTGACGTGAACAGAGGGCAGTTGTCTGACACTATTACCTCATTTATACCTTCTAGGCAAAAAATGGAGGACAACACCTGAACTGTACTACGTGGCGTTGTCGAGTTAATTCGCACAGCGAAAGGAAATTTGCTATACGAGTCAACCACAATCAACTAACGAGTTTTCCGCACGTTCGTGACACTGTGAAGGTATTTGCTCTATTCGGGTGTCCTTACCCTGTCAAGTACAGTGTTGACGCGCTGCTTCGTACGAACAGTCCCACAGTGTCCTTGGTGAAGTAACTGCAACATTTCTTTTTGCAAAGCTTTAGGGATCAACACAAGTGACGGTCCACAGTCATTTTGAATAAGAATTACACCTTTCTATACAACGAGGTTACGCCGAAGGGCAAAGTATTAGTGCACTAAAGAGTTCTTTACGCTATTCAATGAGTGAGGCCAAGAAGTGCGAATGCATTTTAGCAAAATGTTCAAATCTGAATCAGCTTCCGTGGTAATTTTCCTATAGTTCATCGGAAAAGACAAAAGAAATTCAGAATCCTGAGCATCGATGTGATAATAAGATGCGCCGGCCAGGGTGGCCGAGCGGTTCTAGGCGCTACAGTCTGGAACCGCACAACTGCTACGGTCGCAGGTTCGAATCCTGCCTCGGGCATGGATGTGTGTGCTGTCCTTAGGTTAGTTAGGTTTAAGTAGTTCTAAGTTCTAGGGGACTAATGACCTCAGAAGTTAAGTTCCATAGTGCTCAGAGCCATTTGAAGCATTTGATAATAAGATGCAGCAGAAGCGTCAAAGTCTGTATCAGGGCCAATCGGAAGACGTGAAAGTGCGTCCGTATTACCATATTGAGCTGTCGGACGATACACAATCTCGTACTGGTATTGAGGCAACATTAAAATCCATCTTTGCAATTTTTGGGCACTTTGTACAGGAACCAGTCTCAGTTGTTACGATGATCAATTTCAGCAATTTTACCAGTTGTTCCATAATTTCAACCCCAGCCAATAACACAGCAGAATGCTCCCCAATTTCTGTATCATCGCTAAGTCACCCCTCCACTATTACTTTTCACGTACCATACAGTCCATTCAGTCATATACCTCGAAGTATACTGGCGTTTCCGTAATTTTAACGCCAGCCAGTAACAAAGCAGAATACTTTCCAATTTCTGAATCATTGCAAAATCATCCGTCCACTACTTTGCAAGTACAATACACTAGACTGCGAATACACACAAAAGTGTACCAGACAGTGTCCTATACCGATGCAGTACGTCGGAAACCACATGGCTTTAACAGCATAGCATTTTTAGGTGCAGAACCATGTAACCATAGGAGTGTGTATTTATGCTCTACGATAATTTCCGTGATTCCGGTACCTTCCTGGCACTTAATCCAGACAATGGAATAGGGCTTCATAATTGATAGAACTATGGATTTACGTAAAATGTTTCAAATTACATCTGTTTGGAGCACCATCAGGTATAAACCACACATTTCTTCTTAACCGTTTGTTATATCGCTGCAACACTTGTAACGGTACCACCGACCACCATAAACAGCAATCAGGCTAACGTTATACTTCTGCGAAGAATTTTTGTTAGTTGTGACCGTGAAATAACCTAATGGAAAGAGAACAATCAGATTGAGATTCGTTTCCAAAACACTCCAGCATAGTATCACTAACAGTAACCAGGTGGGTCAGGAACAGACGTACTCCCAGCACAAAAACAAGTTTTAACATTACATATTAGAATCGGTCGCCAGCCTAATTAGGCAACATGATAAAGCAGAAGGCAGTGCTAAGGCTAACCTAACCTTTTTTGATACACACACACACACACACACACACACACACACACACACACACACAAACACACACACACTAGGCTCTTTCCTTGTATCTGTTCACACTACAACACTGTAACCTAACCTTGCAGATAAATATGCTACGAACTAGTAAGTCAGATGAACAAATGGCCAGTGATATGGGAAACAGTAACATATGCCTCTCAACAACACGTATCTTAAGTGAACTAGTTGCAACAGTTTATAAAACCAGTTACCGACAAACATGAAACTAGCAGCAATACTGAACAGGAAAAAGCTTGAAATGATTCTGAATTTAAATCAAGGGTCTGCTAATGATCATACTCTGCTACTTCATTGCTTCGCACAGGGACTCTATGCCTGTACATTAACCAACTAGCATTAGAATAGATAACACAGTAAATAGTTCTTTCTTAAACTTGTTTTGAAGCAACTAAACAGAATGCAAATCTAACAACAGTGACTCTGAAGGAGTATTTGCATTGCTTCATTAACTAATTAGCCTAGTTGATGAGGCACCTCAACTTTCATGGTTTGAAGAACCGTGCTCATTAGCCAGAAGTACGCCACTATGTATGAGAAATGGTAAGTATTCGTATCATTAATTATTAGTTAAGTAAAGCGTAACAAACCATAACTCTTCAATTAACAAATGTGCTTTCATAAGCAGTCTTTTGACTACTCAAATTTATAATTGGCCTTGCAAATAACAACACAATATTATATTCAATGTCAACCACTTTCTCATAATGAATTAGGACACTCGGGATTAACCATACTATGATAATGATATCACTACATGCAGCATCCGAGGCCCATAAATATTTCCCTTAATCTCTTCTGGTCTCAAAACTCCAGGAATATGCGCCACTATGATCCGCTGATGCTAGCTAGGCGTTAACCACAGCACTGCTCAGCCCAGACTCCTTACCAGTCACAAAGGACGAGTTGTCACTTGCGCGCCAACCACAACTTTTCCACTCCGCCAGGCTACCTCCCTAGCTGTGGGGCTTCCCAAATCTTTTGCATTTAATCCTACATTCCCTAATTGTGGACCAAGTCATTTGTAGTACATTAAACAGCAATCATTTCAATAGGTATTTAAATTCACAAGCATAATTTTAAAAAATCGTCCAAAATTTCACATAACTGAAACATGTTTACATAGTCAAAGAATTTCCATGATAGATACAACATCATACACAAGCAATACTACAAACTGACACAGAAATATCGATACAGATACAAAATAGGTGTTACATACTCTCGTGTCTGCTATACACCAACAAGTGGTGCTATCCTCCTCGACTTGCACACATCTGGATAAATCTTGTGCATTTTAGTGGATGCTGCAGGTAAGATTGGTGTCGCAAGAGAGACTGGTCAAAGACAATGTGGGAGGGATCTGTCAATCTCCGACTTCATCATAGGAATGCGAGAGTACTCCGTGACGGCCATCCACACAGGGAAAGATGGCCAGTCGTACTTCTTAATTCTTCACTATGACGGATGCTCTGGAAATATGTAGATAACATAATTGCATCGGTATAGGACGCTTTCTGGCACACTTTTGTGTGTGTTCCCAATGTAGTATGTTGTATTTGAAAGGTAGTGGATAGGTGATTTAGGAATGATTTAGAATCTGGAAAGTATTCTGACTTGTTATTGGCTGGTGTTGAAATTACGAATCCGCTGGTATACTTCGATGTATACGACTGAATGGACATACTGCACAGTCATCTATCTACATTTGCGATCTAGTATATGGTACTCGAAAAGTAGTAGTGCAGGGGTGATTTAGCGATGACACAGAAATTGGGAAGCATTCTGCTGTGTTATGGCTGGTGCAGAAATTACGGAACAACTGGTAAATTTGATGAAACGATCATCCTAACAACTGAAGTGTATATTGCAGTATACAGTCCCATATCAATTGTGTCTTTCACATCCCATCCATCCGATGGTAAGCTGTTGATAACCACATGATGACTAACTGACTTCACTTGGTTGAGATGGAGAGATACTTGGTCGAAATATGGATATCTGCTGCTTCTCACTGTGGAACATGGGCTTAAAAGTAGAGATCACTGCCTTCAGACAGCTGTTCAGAAGTGTTCCTCAATGCTGCAGACTTGTACTATTGCCATATGCTGCAACCCCCTTCACATGTCTGTGTTTCTTCACCAAGTATCACTTTTTATTTCTACTACCTCAGTATCCTTCTGTCAATGGTCAGCACTGGAACAATAATCATTTACATGGTTGCAAAATGACGAAACGGAACACTGAGACATCTGCCACCCTATCACTGTGGAAGATACGATTAACTATATAGGTTGTCATCTGGAGGTAGTTATTTGAAACGCTGTCCGATGCCGCAAACTCTTAGTTTCTATTTGTAGTAAAGTCTTACACACTTTTATCAGTGAGAAACATCATCTCTGTGTTTCATTTCTAGCAACCTGTGAGTTGTGGGAGGTGCTTAGTTTACATCATGTGACATTCAGTCATAGTAGAGAAGCAAAGTGTATGGCGGTATACAAAACTGTAGTCATACACTGCTTGGATATGTTAAAGGCAAAAACGCAATGTATCAACCTGTTTATGAAGGACCAATACAGGAACCCTGTCTTGTAATTCTTAATCTGTTGGATATGGTCTTCCTCCAGTGCAGTCGACAAAATTTTGTGCAGACTTTGCAAACAACTTCGACCACTGGCATACAGCTCCACTGGAGTGATAGGTATATACGTAATATGCTCGATGTCAACTTGCAGACGGTATTTGTTTTTTGATACAGCAGAAGAAAATCTTATAGGAGGTTCTATTAGAAGGAGTGGTATAACTGGTTAAAGTTTGGATTCATCCAGTTCTGTCAAAACTACACAGATTTTGCTCCTAAAACTAACAGAAATCAGCTGTATCTATTCTCATGGAATCATTACTGTTTTTATTACTATCATCACGATTGTGTGTTTAAAAATATTACTGAAAGTCCTATGTTATTTCATAGTTCATAATCTCTAATTATAAAGTAGACATCGCTTGAATTATAGGTTGTTGTGGAACCTGAAAATGATAGTGTTTCTCCCGACATGTAAGTAAATTGTGTGTGATCAGGCTGTGATGAAGCAATTGCTTACAACACTTGAGCGCAAAAATCTGCTGCTTTCGATGTATCAGAAGAGAAAGACACGAAAATTTTTATGGGATATTCTATTACAAGACAGGATCTCACGATTTGTTTCATGAACGCCAGTGTGACGCACCTTTGCTTTGGTAAAACAGTATTTGCCATAATGTGTAGAAGAGCATTATCCTCTGGAATTATAACGTGTTGTTGTCGAATTTAATATGATTTTGCCAACATGTGAGTAAATGGCGTGAGAGATTATATTCTTTAATGCTATTTCAAGTATCTGAAATGCTTGTAACACATACGTGCATGACAGATGATTTACAGACACTGATTTGAATACGAGAGACACTCTCAGGTCGTGTAATTTGCCCAGCAAGCTGAAAGAAATTGCTTGACATATTTTTTTCTTTGGAGTTATCTTTTTATTTACTCCGATGATGGATTCAATGGAGTGAAAACATTCTGCAGTGATAGGTAATTTTTGCAGCAA
The DNA here is from genome assembly GCF_021461385.2 of Schistocerca piceifrons. NCBI lineage: Eukaryota > Metazoa > Arthropoda > Insecta > Orthoptera > Acrididae > Schistocerca > Schistocerca piceifrons. The sequence goes on along the minus strand of NC_060145.1, from coordinate 204,898,932 downwards.
AATAGTGAAAGTTTTTTTCCAATCTTACACAGGGTGGAAATGTATAAGGGTTCTATTCTCCAACATCTGAATTTTGGTCATCTGTAATCGGTGGTGGTGCACTTCGTTAGATGTCACAAAATAATGAGATGCGAATTGTATCCTGCAGTCGAACATGAATACTACACCGATTTTGCTTATAAAACTGAAAGAAAATTGTCTGTGCCTATTTTAGTGGAAATAGGACATTTATGATCGTCACGATTGTGTTTTCTATTTCAATAGCTGCTCGATTGTAGGAGGTGTGATGGCGTTAAATATAATTGTTACAATGCTGTTCCCAGATGGGTACTTCTGGTGGGTATGTGGTGATGGTCCAGTGTGTGGGCTTCTGTGTGGTTTCACTAGGCATATGTGCACCGACCAGGGTGCAGGATGTTTGGTGGCCTGGCCTAATTTATCTCATGTTGTTTAGTTGGGATTAAATTCTTTTGTGATGGAGAATGCCACGTCAAGGCGCTTGGAGCAATTGACCATTTGTAAAGGTCTGTGTCCCCACCATAAGTGGAGGGGAAGTGGTGGGGAAGGGATGAGGGGAGGTAAGAGCGCAACTAATTTCTGCAGACTGTGATTGTACTTCGAGAAGAATGCATGGTCAACTGCTGCCCCTCTGCAATCTTTTGGGATTACAATTATCCCCACAACATATGTTGCATTATAACCTGTAGATTGTTGTTGTTGTTGTGGTCTTCAGTCCTGAGACTGGTTTGATGCAGCTCTCCATGCTACTCTATCCTGTGCGAGCTTCTTCATCTCCCAGTACCTACTGCAACCTACATCCGTCTGAATCTGCTTAGTGTATTCATCTCTTGGTCTCCCTCTACGATTTTTACCCTCCACGCTGCCCTCCAATACTAAACTGCTGATCCCTTGATGCCTCAGAACATGCCCTACCAACCGATCCCTTCTTCTAGTCAAGTTGTGCCACGAACTTCTCTTCTCCCCAATCCTATTCAATGCTTCCTCATTAGTTATGTGATCTACCCATCTAATCTTCAGCATTCTTCTGTAGCACCACATTTCGAAAGTTTCTATTCTCTTCTTGTCCAAACTATTTATCGTCCATGTTTCACTTCCATACATGGCTACACTCCATACAAATACTTTCAGAAACGACTTCCTGACACTTAAACCTATTCTCGATGTTAACAAATTTCTCTTATTCAGAAATGCTTTCCTTGCCATTGCCAGTCTACATTTTATATCCTCTCTGCTTCTACCATCATCAGTTATTTTGCTTCCCAAACAGCAAAACTCCTTTACTACTTTAAGTCTTTCATTTCCTAATCTAATTCCATCAGCATCACCCGATTTAATTCGACTACATTCCATTATCCTTGTTTTGCTTGTAGATTATGAGTGTTGTATTTTTCACGACAATTACGATGTGTAAGTAGAGCAGTGATGCATCTTCCATCAGTTGCTGTAGAGTGTATTGGTTTCACTTACCTGGGCTGCAGGGTGATTGTCGAGCAGGCATTTGACATCAAACAGCAATAGATACAGTCCTGAGCTGTATGCTTACAGACAATACACTTGTTAAATTCCTCACCAGCATCTCATCAGTTGAACTCAAGTCCCACCAAAAAATTTAATACAGTGCCTCTCACTCTACCCTTTACTCCCAGCCAGCTTGCCAGTTAAGGGTTGAATTTGAGTACATCTGCCACTAGTTTCGAGTTGTACAATGAAGTTTTTCCCATCAAGTTAATACCAGTTGTATGGCATCGTCAGTTTTTGAGATGTACTGTGATTTTAGGCACTCCTTGTGTAGCACTATTCATATAGTTGCGTTATTAGGACAGATCTTTATGATTAATTATGTAATTACGACTGCTGTTTACTTCAGTTTCCCACAAAGAGAAATACACTAACATTACATTTCTCTACTGCATCTGGACAGTTTCCATGTGTTGGTGACTGCACTTGGGATTTATGACCAGATGGACCACGGTTTGTGTCCCAAAAAGGGTACCACAATCTCCAATTTCCCTCCAATTCCAGGATGGGGGGCAGGATGAGACTTCATCTTAGCTATGGGATAAAAATATTCCTGCCGAAATTCGAAATTCTCGCCAGAATTTAAATTTTCGTCAATAGGGTAGACAGGTGACGGTGAGGGTTGGGATGAGAGGGAGGCGGAGACAGTGGAAGTGATGCAGGCAACAACGTGAGGAAAACACATGATGCAATCTGGGTTGTTGGTGGGGGTAATTAATTTATCAATTTAATTAATTTAAATATCAGTTTGATATCAATTTCAAATCAAAGTTGTCCTCACACTGACATTACCCTACTACTGATGCGAACATCAAAACGAGACAATGAAATTAGAGGAAGAATCGCCATGATCAAAGCAGCATTCAGCAACAAAAGATCTCTGCTGACTAGCAAGGTGAGTTTGTAACTAAGGAAAAAACTAGGTAGGTGTAACATCTGGACATTGCACTCTACACAGCATAGACGTGGGCCGCAAGAAAAATGGAGAAAAATACCTGGAAAGTTTTGCATTGTGGTGATGGTGAAGAATAGAGAAGATCATGTAGACAGACGACCATCTACTGAGGAGACTAGAAGAGAAGAAAATTACTCTGAATGCAATTCTTCAGAGGAAGGCCAGCTGGATAGGGCTCATAATTAGACACCTGGAACAAATAGAACTACCCATGTTATCTCTTTCAGTCTCCCTGGTTGAAGGAGTATGATGAATTAAATACCAAAAAGAAGATGGACATGAATAGTGAATTCGATAAAGATTTTTATAAGTGAAAGAATAATAACATTTTCGGTAAAACCATGTATAATGTAAGAAGTAAACGCGATATTTGGATTAGGGCCGAATGGGATGGTTATTGGGGAGTATGAGAGAGGATCGCCAGACAATATTTTGGGTGGGTCACTATTTTCAATGAGAACTTCATTGGTGTGGCGATGTCGAAGGTTTCAGTAGTTGTTACAAAATCTATCTGTTTTTGGAAGCTCATACTGAGCGTCTCCAAACTCCACATCTTCTGGCTACGCCGTACTAAATTGGTGACTCGTGGATGCCTCAGAACATGTTCTACCAACCGATCCCTTCTTCTAGTCAAGTTGTACCACAAATTTCCCTCCTCCCCAGTTTTATTCAATACCTTCTCATTAGATATGTGATCTACCCATCTAATCTTCAGCATTCGTCTGTAGCACCACATTTCGAAAGCTTCTATTCTCTTCTTGTCTAAACTGTTTATCGTCCACGTTTCACTTCTCTACATGGCTACACTCCATACAAATACTTTCAGAAACTACTTCCTGACCCTTAAATCTATACTCGATGTTAACAAATTTCTCTTCTTCAGAAACGCTTTCCTTGCCATTGCCAGTCTATATTTTATATCCTCTCTACTTCTACCATCATCAGCTATTTTGCTCCTCAAATAGCAAAACTCATTTACTACTCTAAGTGTCTGGTTTTCTAATCTAATTCCCTCAGCGTCACCCGACTTCGATTACATTTCATTATCCTCGTTTAGCTTTTGTTGCTGTTCATCTTATATCCTCCTTTCAAGACATTGTCTAATCCGTTCAACTGCTCTTCCAGGTCGTTTGCTGTCTCTGACAGAATTACAATGTCATCGGCGAACCTCAAAGTTTTTATTTCTTCTCTATGGATTTTAATTCCTACTCCAAATTTTTCTTTTGTTTCCTATACTGCTTGCGCAATATACAGAATGAGTAACATCGGGGATAGGCTACAACTCTGTCTCACTCCCTTCCCAACCGTTCGTTCCCTTTCATGCCCCTCGACTCTTAGAGGTATGTGTCAGTAAATCGGCGGTACTCTTTTGCCTCTCTTTCCAGAGGATCAGCTATACACCAACCTGCATTTTCAGAACCATTCAAGTCCGAGGGTGTTGATGGGACATATTTTTAAGGGTTGATGTTATGCCCACATTACGTGTACAATCAATACGATCCACATTCAGTTTACATCATATTTCCTCGAACAGAAAGGCGAAGGCATTACCGGTAAGCTTTGATCCCACAGTATGGCTACCATCCTTTTCCTTCTACGATTCATCCAATCTTTAAACTCTTACACGGAACATATAAAGCATCACGGAGCTGGATGAAAATCTTAATTTCACCATTCTTGTTAAATTTCATTGTAGCACAAGGTTTATGAGAGAAGTATTCATCTCGTATCATTCGCTCATCATATTCCACTGGGTGAGTTATACTGGACGACGACGTCATTGGGAGGTTTCAAGTCTACTGATTTAAGAAATTAGTAGTTCACGCGTGTTATCACCGTGCGGTTCTGCTGTGAAGTACAGTGCTGCGCGCAGTGTGCGCTGGTTTTATACCTTACGCCCGTTGTGTCTAAGATGTAGTCGTCCAATGATTTCCTCACCACGAAAGTCAACCAGTTGGTTATTCTGGTGCACAACACGCAGCTGCAGTTAGTCGAATATCTGCGCTGTCACTGGAACTTACGTAGCGTTGGTAGAAGTCTCAACAATCTTATACCCTGTTCCAGTTAATGGGAAGAATGCGTGGTTTGAATGAGTCATTTTATCATTGAGATATGAGTTCGTTGCACAGTTAAACTCAACCACGATTGTACTGACGGGGATAATATCCACAGCCTGATGAGATTTGTAAAACGTACTGGGATCTGTGTTCAAAATCTGTCTCTTTGGGAAATCCAGCAGTGAGCCTACAACCTTTAAGCTAAAAGTCAATGGATGCATTAACGGTCCTCATTTGACATGTATGTGTATTGATGTTTCCTCAGAGCTTAATCCCATTTCCGGACTGTTTTAACACTTCGTTTAAATCGTCAATATCGTATGCAACAGATTCACTTTACACAATTTTGCTTTTACGATAAATTTCCAAATGTTGTTTATGGTTAGCCTCTGTGGTATTTGGTATGGTGTTGCTCGTCTCCAGTCCAATCAGTGTGATATCTCCAACTCTTAAATCAATTGGTGAAAAGTAATTCGCACCTAATAAGACGATCGTGTTTTAAAGTTAGAATGTACGTAAATAACGTAAACCATGGGACCACGTGAACCATAAACCATGGACCTTGATGTTGGTGGGAAGGCTTTCGTGTCCCAGTGATGCAGACACCCACAACAGAGGGGTATCTGTTCAGAGGCCAGACAAACGTGTGGTTCCCGTAATGGAGCAGCAATTTTTCAGTAGTTGCAGCAGCAACTGACTGGATGATTGACTGAACTGGCCTTGTAACATAAACCAAATCTGCATTGCTGTGCTGGTACTGCGTAGGCCGAAACCAAGGTGATACTACAGATGTAATTTTTCCCAAGGACATGGAGCTTTACTGTATGGTTAAATGATGATGGCGTCCTATTGGGTAAAATACTCAGGAGGTAAAATAGTCCCCCACTCGGATCGCCTTGTAGGGACTACTCAGGAATATGTCGTCCTAAGGAGGAACAAAACTGGCGTTCTACTGATCGGAGTGTGGAATGTCAGATCCCTTTGGGGCAAGTAGGTTAGAAAACTTAAAAAGGGAAATGGATAGGTTAAAGCTAGATGTAGTGGGAATTAGTGAAGTTCAGTGGCAAGAGGAACATGAGCTCTGGTCCGGTGAATGCAGGGTACAAATACAAAATCAAATTTTGGTAATGCAGGAGTAGGTTTAATAATGAAAAGTAGAAACGCGGATAAGCTACTACGAACAGCATAGTGAACACACTATTGTGGCCAAAATAGACAAGAAAACCCACTCTTACCACAGTAGAACATATTTATATAACAACTAGTTCCGCAGATGATGAAGGGATTGAAGAAATGTGTGATGAGTTAAAATAAATTATTCAAAGGGAGACGCGAATTTAATACTCATGGGGGACTGGAATTCGATAGTAGGAAAAGGAAGACAAGAAAAATTAATAGGTGAATATGGACTGGGGGTAAGAAATTAAAGAGGAAGCCGCCTGGTAGAATTTTGCACTGAGCGTAACTTAATCATCGCTAATACTTGGTCTAAGATTCATGAAAGAAAATTGTATACATGGAAGAGATTTGCAGACAATAGAAGGTTTCAGACTAATATTATGGTAAGACAGATATTCCAAAAATAGATTTTAAATTCTGAGGGTGACAGGGGTAAAATGCAAGGAGCGTAAGGGTCTTTTGTATTTTTACAGTAACCTGAAGAGTCGAGGGGCACGGAGGGAAGCAATGGTTGAGAAGGCAGAGAGATAGGATTGTAGCCTATCCTAGATGTTATTCAATCTATACATTTAACAAGCAGTAAAGGAAACCAAAGAAAAATTTGTAGTAGGAATTAACATCCAGAGAGAAGAAATAAAAACGTTGAGGTTTGCCGATGACATTGTATTCTGTCAGAGACAGCAAAGATTTGGAGACGCAGTTGAACGCAATGAACCGTGTCTTGAAAGGAGGATATAAGGTGAACGTCAACAAAAGCAGAACGAGGGTAATGAAATGTTCATGTGATGCTGAGGGAATTTGATTAAGAAATGGGACACTTTCAGTAGTAGATGAGTTTTGCTTTTTGGGCAGCAAAATAACTGAGGATTGTCGAAGTCGAGAGGATATAAAATATAGACTGGCGATGGCAAGAAAAGAGTTTCTAAAGAAGAGAAATCTGTTAACATTGCGTATAGATTTAAATATCAGGAAGTCGTTTACGAAAGTATGGATCTGAAGCTTGGACGATAAACGTTGTAGACAAGAAGAAAAGTTTTGGAATGAGTTGCTACAGAAGAATGCTGAAGATTAGATGGGTAGATCACGTAATTAATGAGGACGTCTGAATAGAACTGGGGAGAAGAGGGATTTGTGGCACAACTACAAGGAGGGATCGGTTGGTAGGACACGTTCTGAGACACCAAGGGAGCACCAATTTAGCACTGGAAGGAAGCGTGTAGGGTAAAAATCGTAGAGGTAGACCACAAGATGAATACACTATGCAGATTTAGAAGGATGTAGACAGCTATATTTGCTCGGAGATGAAGAGGCTTGCACAGGATAAAGTAGCATGGATAGCTGCATAAAAATCAGTATTTTGACTGAAGACCACCACAACGACAGCAACAGTGTTCGACATTACATCTAAACATTAACTGTTGAATGGATGCTTAATGCCCCTCCTTATGCACTGAGCAGCCAAAGAAACTGGTAAAACTGTCTAATGTCGTGTAGGGGACCACTGAGCATGCAGAAGTGCCGCAATGCGACGTGGAATGTTTTCGACTAATTCCTGAACTAGTGCTGGAGGGAATGGATACCATGAATCCTACAGGACTGTCTATAAATCCTTAAGATTACGAGAGGGTGGATAACTCTTCTGAACAACACATAGCAATGCATCCCAGATATGCTCAATAATGTCCATATCTGGGGAAGTGTTTAAACTCAGAAGAGTGTTCCTGGAGCCACTATATAGCAATTCGGGACGTGTAGGGCGTATCATTGCAACGCTGGAAATGCCCAAGTCGGTCGGAATGCACAATGCACACGAATGTTTGCAAGCAACCAGACAGGATCCTCACGCATGTGTCACCTATCAGAGTCGTATCTGGACGCAAGGGGGTCTCATATCACCCAAATGGCATACATCCCACACCATTACAGAACCTACATCAGCTTTAACAGTTCCCTGCTGACATGCGGGGTCCATGGGTTCATAAAGTTGGCTCCATTCGCTTTATAGAATTTTAAACGAGACTCGTCCAACCAGGCAACATGTTACCAGTCATCAACAGTCCAATGTAGGTGTTGACGGGACTAGGCGAGGCGTAAAGTTTTGTGTCGCGCATACATAAAGGGTACAGGAGTGGGCCTTCTTGCTCAGAATGACCATATCGATGATCGTTGAATCGGTCACTAACTGACACTTGTTGACGGCCAAGCATGTGCCGAAGGATGCACTTCTCTTGCTTGAACGATTCTCTTCAGTTGTCGTTGTTGCCGTTCCTGCAGGATCTTATTCCGGCCGCAGCGATGTCAGAGATGCATTGTCTTACCAGATTCCTGATATTCACGGTATACTCGTGAAATGGTCGCAAGGGAATCCCCATTTCATCGCTACCTCGGAGATGCTGCGTCCCATCGCTCGTGCACCAACTATAACACCACATTCAAACACACTTAAATCTTGATAACTTGCCGTTGTAGCAGCAGTAACCGATCTAATAACAGTGCCAGACACTTGTTGTCTTATATAGGCGTTTCCTGCCGCAGTGCAGTATTCTGCCTGTTTACATATCTGTGTACTCGAATACGCATGCCTATACTAGTTTCTCTGGCGCTTCAGTATATATCATTCATTCAGATGTCTGGAGGAACATGATGCTTAGATGACCACACAGGAATGAATTAAAGTTTAGGTAGCGTCGAAAATTGTAGAACATATATCTTCTTCTTGTAAAGTATCGTTGTAATTCTTCTGGAAGTTACAGGTCGACAAATGAGTCGATGCTGTAAACGTTATTTGTATTTTTTTAACGAATGCTACCCATGTGTGTTCCATATCCTCTTGCTACATCTCGATTCACAGTTCTGCATTCTCCCGATTCCCACATAGTCTTCGTAATGATTTCCGCATAAACACACCTCGGAATCTCAGACTGCTGAATTTCTTCTTAACTCACTTAAGCAGATATGTATTCGTAAGCGCGCTGTATGGTAGTACTGCTAGGGGGATATTTTTTGTTTATGAAGGTATCTTGTCTTTTCTTACATGGTTTGAGGTTCAGTCATTTTGCGTTGGCTGCTGCCTCCATCATTCAGTTATGTCTTCATGCCTCCTGCATTTGCTCCTGGGAGTTTTGTGCATTCCGTCCTTGCAATTGCCGCAACGCCCCCACCAGTGAACCTACCGCCGAGAGACCCAGTAGGGCAGGAATGAGGAAGAGAATAAATCCACTTTACATCTTGGGTCTTGGTAGAACATTGGATGTTATTTTTCTGCCCAAAAAGCAAAACTCTTCCACTACTTTCAGTGTCCCATTTCCTAATCAATTTCCCTCAGCGTCACCTTAACATTTCATTACCGTCGTTCTGCTTTTGTTGATGTTCACCTTACATCCTCCTTTCAGGCACGGTTCATTGCGTTCAACTGCTTCTCCCAATCTTTGCTGTCTCTGACAGAATACAATGTCGTCGGGAAACCTCAAGGTTTTTATTTCTTCTCTCTGGATGTTAATTCCTACTACAAATTTTTCTTTGGTTTCCTTTACTGCTTGTTAAATGTATAGATTGAATAACATCTAGGATAGGCTACAATCCTATCTCTCTCCCTTCTCAACCATTGCTTCCCTTTCGTGCCCCTCGACTCTTCTGGTTTCTGTAAAAATACAAAAGACCCTTCCGCCTCTTGTTTTTTACCCCTTTCACCCTCAGAATTTAAAACCTGTTTTTGGAATATCTGTCTTACCATAATATAATTAGTCTTAAACCTTCCATTGTCTGCCAATCTCTTCCATGTATACAATTTTCTTTCATGAATCTTAGACCAAGTATTAGCGATGTTTAAGTTACGCTCAGTGCAAAATTCTACCAGGCGGCTTCCTCTTTAATTTCTTACCCCCAGTCCATATTCACCTATTAATTTTTCTTGTCTTCCTTTTCCTACTATCGAATTCCAGTCCCCCATGAGTATTAAATTCGCCTCTCCGTTTGAATAATTTCTTTTAACTCATCATACATTTCATCAATCTCTTCATCATCTGCGGAACAAGTTGTTATATAAATGTGTATTACTGTGGTAAGAGTGGGTTTTCTTGTCTATTTTGGCCACAATAGTGTGTTCACTAAGCTGTTCGTAGTAGCTTATCCGCGTTTCTGCTTTTCATTATTAAACCTACTCCTGCATTACCAAAATTTGATTTTGTATTTGTACCCTGCATTCACCGGACCAGAGCTCATGTTCCTCTTGCCACTGTACTTCACTAATTCCCACTACATCTAGCTTTAACTTATCCATTTCCCTTTTTAAATTTTCTAACCTACCTGCCCGATTAAAGGATCTGACATTCCACACTCCGATCCGTAGAACGCCAGTTTTGTTTCTCCTTAGGACGACGTGCTCCTGAGTAATCCCCTCAAGGAGATCCGACTGGGGGACTATTTTACCCAAGAGGATTGAATCATTATTTAACCATACAGTAAAGCTTCATGCCCTCAGGAAAAACTACTGCTATAGTATCACCTTACTTAATAATAATAGTTTTATGATCTACTTTCTTTAAAAAAAAGGGGCACTAGGAAACAAAATAAGTACAGGAAGGAGAACTGATATAGATGTTTGGATGTAAATAGACATTTCCCATGACAAGAATTGCATACACAATTTTTAACGACTTGTTAACTTGTTTGGTAGAGTAAGTGATTCTGATGCATCACTCTAGTGCTAATATGTGACATAGGTAGGCCTATTAGACGTTTACTATCTCTACTGTAATATTTTTTCTGCTTGAGCTTTGTCATGTTTAGGTATAGTTTATTGCTTTTGTTGCTGCTGTTTGCCAGGCATTGTCCTACTGATCTTTACGATGTATTAAGCCAGTTTTACTACTGATTTATTTTCTTGTTGCTGCACATTGGCTCATATTAATTGTAATGCTGCTTTTTCTTTGATAATTTACATTTATTGCTGCTTGCTTCGCCACTTTGCATTTTTTCCTCATTCTTGTTTGTGTTAATGTCCGTGCTGCTTAGTTTATGCATCTGAGCTCAGTAAATTTAAGTTAGTTTAAGAGGGGGGATACTATATAAGAAACTAACTATGAAGAATAGGTAATAAAAGTATTGAGAAGTCATATGAAAAAGATTTGGGCCAAAATGAGTATTGTACAATGAGAAATAATTATTTTGAAAGAGGATATGAATAGACAAGTAGGGTTTATGGACAACATTTTTAGGTAGGATTTTCTTGAAAACACATAAGGGGGTAATAAATACGTGAAAATACTAATACAGAAATCATGCGTAGATAGAACTTTTTGGGAATATTGATAAACTAAGGGAGACCTCTGAGAAGTAAAGAAAGTTTTGTTTGCAAATGAAATACGATAAATACTGCAGTACCATATGTTATACTGATAACAAACCCTGTCCTTTCCTCTTGTGTTATTTCACTATGTGTTTATGTGTACCCTTGTGTCTTCCTGTCTTCATGTGTATATCTGATAAGAGTTATGTTGTAGGATTTTCCTAATACTAACGTGCATTTACTACGGTGAGGAGTGTTGTTATCCTCAGATACAACCTTTTCTTTAGTTTGAAAAAATGTTTGGATATTAGTTATTCTGTTATGTTTTCCTTTTTATTTTCATGTATCAATTTTATGTGCACACTAATATTCTCATGTTTTTCAATTACTTACTTATGTCACAATTCCTGTAATACTCATACATATCCTTATTTATATTCTTCTGTAACGCCTGGATTACTACTAATGTTATCTTTATATTTTTAACGAAGTTTCTTTTGTACCTATGTAATTGTATTATCATGTTATAAAATTATAAACCAGTTCTTCAAATTAAGTGTATCGTAGGGTTTCGTTTCACTGCACACATTTCTGTTGGTCATAGTAGCCTATATGCACAATATGTGAGAAGTTAAAAGAAAACAAAAAGGACTGTTAGGGCTTGCACGTGTGTTGATAATTCAGCAAGGGACTCGTTAACAGCATTGCTGGTTCTAAGAACATTTCAAAAATTTTTTTGGGAATGCTCAAGTGGTGGTTCATGTACTTGCTATATTATCCGCAAGACTCTTCGTTGGTGATTGTGCACCCGCGCAGTTACAATGGATGGCTGATAGCCATATCTACAAGGACTACAGTGGGTCTGCACCTTTGGTGGCCCTCCAACACCATTATCTCTACAAGGACTAACGTGGGTCTACACCTGTGGGGGCCCACAGTACCATAGTCTCTAGCAGCACTACAGTGGGTCTGCACCTGTGATGGCTGACTAATACCATTATCTCTCTGTGATGATCTACCTATCAATATTCTTCAAAACTTCGACTGACTCTGCTGTGGGTTTGCTCTGTTGTGGCCCATTACCGGTCTGCATGTCAAGAGTCAGCATTGTCTTTCCGTTGGAAGGACAGCACTACTTCTTCAAGACTGCGTGGAAATACACTAGTTCCATGTGCATTTTATTTTACTGCTCAGACTTTGTGCATAAAACTGTAGTTACTACTCTGATGAATGATTAGGACTGTCTTTATGGACTGTGAGAACAATTTTTACTTTTGACCAACAGCAAACGAATAAGTGTGTGGGTTTGCTATATTTTTTATCGTTAATATGAAAAATTTTAGCAAATCAGTATTGGCCACTGCAGAAAACAATTTGTAAATTTTTTTGTGGAGAGCATGGGGCGATGTAAGTAAGCTGTTTAGGTTTTTATGTTGGTGACGCCTCGTAGTACTCTGTATTAAAATCGCTGACTGCGTCTGTCGTTGGTTGGACTCACTGTTGGATTATTCGCTAGTGTAGTGTTAGGCAGTTGGATGTGAACAGCCTGTAGCTTTGGGCAGGTGGAGGTGAGCCGCCAGCAGTGATGGATGTGGGGAGAGAGATGTCAGAGTTTTGAGACGTTATTATGAGCAGACGATCTGGACGTGTGTCCGTGAGGAAAATGAAGTTTGTCAAACTGGATGTCACGAATATAATGACTTTTGAACATTATTAAGTTAAATGGTAAATACATTGTTGTTCTCTATCAAAATCTTTCATTTGCTAACTGTATGCCTATCAGTAGTTAGTGCCTTCAGTAGTTAGAACCTTTTATTTAGCTCGCAGTATTGGCGCTCGCTGTATTGCTGTAGTTCGAGTAAAGTAGATTTTGGTGAGGTAAGTGATTCATGAAGGATAGGTTATTGTTAGTCAAGGCTATTCTTTTGTAGGTATTATTAAAAGTCAGATTGCGTTGCTCTAAAACATTGTCTGTTAGTTTAGCTATGATCAGAATAAGTAAAGAGAAAACTGTCTGCGTACGTTCAGTTTTACTCAGCTGTTTCAGTGTCAAATAACGTAGACGTTTACCAGCACAGTCATTCTTTACATACAAAGGGGAACTTTCAATACTGTCTTTGTCCGTGGGACTGCAAGATTTTCCCTCAGCGTGTCATATAGTTTGCCTACGCACTTACGGTTGGCAGTTACAAGTTTTACTGCTCCTAGGACACTTTACTGTGCAGCAACCTAGGGTGGTGATAAACGTTTTCTTTGCGCTTTGGACACTGCTACGTATAGTGTACTATTGGCTCCCTGTACTAAGAGTCCACACATGTGATGCAGTGTGCACTAGATTGAGTGTACAATAATATTTAGCAAATAATATACTTCAACAATATTTTTATGTCAAGCAATGATTTGTACCTATTTTCAGTTATGCAATTGTTTATGTCAAGTAATGATTTATACCTATTTTCAATTATGCAACTGTTTATGTCAAGTAATGATTCCTACCTATTTTCATTAATGCAGCTGTTTTTGTCAAGCAATGATTTGTGCCTATATTCAGTCATGCAGCTATTAATGTCAAGTAATATTTTGTACTTAGTTCCAGATATGCAGCTGTTTATGACCAGCAATAATGTTTACTCACTTTCTGTCATGTACAGTTTTATTATTAATTGTGTACTCGTATTGTATCTTTAAACCTTTTTATTTACCTTTCTACATCTCTCTATCAGAATTATGTTTTTGTAAATTAAAATTTCCCAGTCTCAGTAATGCCACTGAAATCACTTCGCATGTGAAAGTTTGGTCCGCCGGACCGCGAGGTAATGATAAGTGTTACGTATAATTTTTGTATCTGAATTTTTGGTAACTGAATCGATTGTGAGTGAGCAGCGAAGTTGGAAGCTGTATCGCAGAAGTTAAGTATCTTTGAGCAGTGCGAGGTCGCAATGGGGAGCAGACAATGTTTAGCTTTGGTAGAGGGTGCTGTCGAAGTTCATCTGTGTTATGCAAGTTAGGAAGCTACGGCAATATTATGATGTTTCAGTCGACCTGATTATGAGACTGATTTGTAAAGGAAGAAAACTAATGGAATGTCATGAAAATACAATAATCATGTTATGGTTCTTATCACTACTGCTTCGCCACCGAACTAACTTGGTTATTTTAATGAAAGTTGTTAGATTTGAGAGATAGGAAAGCGTATTGTTTGGATGTTGAGAAGTTCATTAAACTTAAAATGTGCATTGAGCCCATTTTCTCAAGGTAGTGCCGTAGGCCCTCTGCTGTTCCTGATTTACATAAATGATCTAGGGGATAATCTGGGCAGCCCCCTTAGATTGTTTGCAGATGATGCTGTAATTTAGCATCTAGTGAAATCATCAGACGATCAGTTCCAATGAAAAAATGATGTAGAGAGAATTTCTGTATGGTGCGAAATCTAAAGGAAATCCGATAAATTTTGGGTATTTGATAAATCACACAAAACTAAGGGCTGTCAATTCGACTAAATACCTAGGAATTACAATTACGAGCAACTTAAATTGGAAAGACCACATAGATAATATTCTGTGGAAGGCGAAACAAAGACTGCGCTTTGTTGGCAGAACACATAGAAGATGCGACAGACCCACCTACATTACATTTGTCCGTCCTCTGCTGGAATATTGCTGCGCGGTGTGGGATCTTTACCAGGTAGGATTGACGGAGGACATCGAAAAAGTGCAAAGAAGGGTAGCCCGTTTCGTGTTATCGAGTCATAGGGTTGAGAGTGACACAGATATGATACGCGACTTGGGGTGGCAGTCATTGAAACAAAGACGATTTTCTTCGCGGCGAGATCTATTTACAAAATTTCTATCACCAACTTTCTCTTCCGAATTCGAAAATATTTTGTTGACACCCACCTACGTAGGGAGAAATGATCATCATCATAAAATAGGAGAAATCAGTGCACCAGCGGAAAGATTTATATGTTCCTTTTTCCCACGCGCCATTCGAGAGCGGAATGGTAGAAAAGTAGTATGAAAATGGTTCGATGAACCCTCTGCCAGGCACTTAAGTGTCTATTGTTGAGTAACCATGAAGACGTAGATGTAGGTGTAGACAAAGAAAAAAGAAACACAGAGTTGTAATTTTGCGCATATTTCATTTTTTTACCAACCTTTCTCGTACAATTCTTTTCAATGAATCATCCAGTCCAGCATGTTCGATAAACTGTTCGATTTGCAATTAACAGAGAACTCATGGCACCTCTCGAGTGTCTCTCTGTAAATACAGTAATCTGTAGGTTTAGCATAGCGGTGCACAAAACAAATCAGTAATGCGACGCGTTATCCAGATTTGCGCAGAATAGAGGTAAGGGGAAAATAATATGATTTTTTTTCTTTACTCAATCAGGGCCAACATAGGTTATTAAGGGACAGTTTTTCTGATCAATTTTGCAAAACCATTTACTCTAGGTTTCATGTTCAAGTTAATTTTTCAGGCAATTTATACTGTTTAAAATTCTTGCAGTCAGACTGCTAACTTTTACAGTATGAAATACTTCCCTTTTCATTATGACAATGAATTGCTTGTACAGTGAAGCTTGTCTTTCACATTACGACAGTACAAGTTTCATTACGACAGTTCATTTATTACCACAGCGCTGGCTTACGATCAGAAACAGAGTACTTCCGTCAAATTTTTAGTTATTTAGATACCTTTCCGACATATTTTTATTTATTTACATAACTTTCAACCTCTTACTATGCAAAGACATGATATGTAAACATAGTGGGAGTAACGATGAAACCTAGCTAATGGCAGAACTATATCATGTTCATTGTGTTTCCACTGCTCTGCATGATACAATTGTGATCGATTAAAATTTTATTGAGCTACGATTGTTTATGGTTAGTTCGTTATTGTTTAGTTATTGGTTATCAAAATGTAAAATTCGAAAATCAGCAAGGCGAATGGGCAGTTCCCGCTGCCTTTTCCTCAGGCGGCAGTGAGAAACGAAATTTCCGAAAAATTTACGAAAGTTAGGTAATTCAGAGTGGTCCATGGTGAAGCTGAACCAGCTATGAGTCAGGTTGGGCGAAACGAGAACACTTTACAAATAGGGATACTGCAATGATTTGTAGTATTTTTTCTGTGCAGTGGTGAAAACTATAAAACACATATGTCGATGTTCATTTAGCGTCTTGTCTTACAGTGAGGAGGGGTTACTGATTCTGTTAGAAGGCCGATTGATATTCTCCATCCCGTGATATATTAAACAGTGTAGTTTAATCAGTTTTGTGTATCTCGCAATAAAAATTACCAATCTATACATATAAGCTCGTGTATAATTTTTTTGTGTTTTACAGTTTTCTCAAGCTTCTACTGTGCCTAGGTTTCACAATTACAGCTGCAATCAAACAGATTATTCTGTTTAAGGACGAACAGTGGTTTCAGTTGTGTTTGTTACAGAACAAGACTGCTTGGACAATATGATAAACTAAAACTGTTAGTAAATTCTTTTTTCTGTAAACTTTTCTGGTATTTTACGCTGTTCCTTCAGTTGTGGATATTATCTGAGTTAATATTCAGATAAAGCTTTACTACGTTAAACAGCGATTCGTCGCTCAAGGAACTAGACAACATATGCTCTCTTAAGAATAATGTTTCCTACCTATAAGTCAAAACCTATAATGATTCAGTGACAGATTAAAGGAAATTTTTATTGAAAACAACATATGGCACTGCGCTAAACATTTACTGTTACTTTTTTCTTGTTTGTATGACACTTTCCAACAAAGTTACACTACTAAAGTAACAGTTATAGTTCTTAAACCAATTTTTCAAATAATAATGAACCAAGCTGATGTATTACCTTTCCAAAGTGTAACTTTGTCGTAGTTGGAAGTATATTGATCCATGCCTTTGAAACTGTAGTATTTATATGTACTATTAGCAGTAGTAATAGTTAAATTCATCTGCAGCCTACTATTACTGGGATTTAGGACAATCGTAGTATTACTCTTTAAGAAACACAAAAGTGACATAATTCATAAGTTATATATTTACAGTTTTAATTTGACAGGGGCACCACATGTACTCAGCCCTGTGGTTACACTATGAACCAACCCAGCATTTGCCTGAGGTATTAGGGGAAGCCACAGAAAAGCTAAATCAGGGGAGTGGAATCTTCATCTTCCTGAACTTAATCCAATCTATCTGAAACAATCCTACCTCATTCGGTTTATGCCTAATGTACAGTACTGTTGTGCAAAGAAGTTATTTATTGATGTAAGAGACAGCTACTACGTTGTTCATTTCTCATTCCCAGTCACTGTACTCATTACATATACTACACACACTTAACGGAATACTATACACACCATCAGTTGACATCAGAACTGTTGTATTGTTGTCTGGTATCTGTTTTGCTAACACAACTTCATGCTAACCCGAATAATTTAATCATCGTTACTGTGTAATGAATAAGATGTTGTGCTGAAATAGCAGGAAAGGTGTCAGTATTATAAATTGTATTGCTTTGGGGATGAGGTTTCCTGAAAGGAAAAGGAGCATAGTGTGAAAATGTTATATGAATTGACACACGTTATAGTGATCGTTTTTTATGTTATTTTATAGTTTTACACTTTTTTTATCAAACTACTACTCCGCTTTGCCTAAGCTATCCTTTAGTCTTCAGAACGTTTTGCTTAACACTTACTTCTTAACGCTGTTCTTAAATAACTTTCTTTCACTGATCTCTACAATCTCCATGGTAAATTTACTGTAAAATTTCATAACTTTGTAGAAAATGCAGTTTTGAGTTTTACGTTTATTCTTTCTTGGCAAATACAAGTTCAGTCAAGATTTTGTTGCACGTATTGGAGAGAGCTGTCTCTGTAGTAATTATCAGATTTTTACGATGAACTCTATCAGTATTTTTGGTTATGGTTCTTATGGCCCTCTCCGTTGATTGGACATTTTGTTCATATTTTCTGCATTAGCTCCCCGGAAAAAGAGTTATATATATGAGACATGACTGTTCAAATGAACTCTATCTACTTGAAAAACACACTGGCTGTTACACACTGATGAAATGCGAGTGCAACTTCTTATCAAACTTTGATATAAACACTAAGTTTACGTTTTTTTGTGCAGAACGTTAATTGCGGTCTGTAACAAAAATTGATCTAACACTACATCTACACCTATATCTACATGGATACTCCATATATCACATTAAATGCCTGCCAGAGTGCTCGTCGAACCCCCTTCACTACAATTTTCTATTATTCCACTCTCGAACAGTTCGCGGAAAAAACGAAAATCTGTTTATTTCCGTGCGAGTTCTGATTTCCTTTATTTAATTATGATGATCATAATTGATGACGTAGACCGGCGTCAACGAAATAGTTCCGCGTTCGGAGGAAAAATTTGATGATCAAAATTTCGTGATGTCCACCACGGACCCTGTGTCGCTTTCGTGACAAGTTCTCTCATATTTCTCGATAACACAAAACGTGCTTTACTTCCTTGAAATTTCTCGATATATTCCTTTAACCCCATGTGGTAAGGATCCCACGCTGCGCAGCAGAACTCCAAAAGAGGAAGAACACGCGTAGTGTAAGCACTCTCTTTAGTAGATAAGTTATATTTTATAATTGTTCTATCAATGAAAAACGGACTTCGGTTTGGCTTCCCCACAACATTTTCTTTGTATTCTTTCCAAATTAAGTTGTTCATAGTTGTAATTCTTAGGTATTAAATGAATTTATAAACTTTAGATTTGACTAGTTTATTGCATAACCGAAGTTTAACGGATTCCTTTCAGCACTCATTAGGATGACATCACACTTTTCATTATTTAGGATTTTAAACATGGCTGCAGCAGCAACTGTTAAAAATTCTTCACAATAAAAGGATGACAGCCAAAAACAGTTGCAGGATAAAATTTTTTATTAAGACGGAGTTTAAAGTAACACAACCTTTGATAATTTTTGATGCGCTTATGTATGTATTTATGGATTTTAATATGCGCGAGTCTGGCACATGCAAGTGCCCTCTCTCGGCGAAACCATCTGCCCTAGTGCTTTCACACTCGTGTCTCAATCGTTCACAGGCGAAGTAATGGTTGCTAAACTGTTCGCTTTGACCTTGTGCCCATTACACATGTTTGTACAAATGGAGATGTCTTAATTACTGACGATGCTTTTGGCATAATTGTTTTATTATTCTCCATTGCATGATGTAATTTTAGTAAGTACTAAAGATTTTGTGCCTGTATTACTTTGGTAATTTCACCGTTACTTAAGCTTCTGTTTCTCACTTTCGTTGATATGGCTTTTCTAATGAATGTGTCTTTCTGTTCAGGAAGTTTTACTTCTGATGAAGGTATATTTATATGTACCGAAACCGTGGTCAAGAATTTTAATAAAAAATTTTATCCTGCAACTGTTTTTGGCTGTCATCCTTTCATTATTTAGGGTCAATTGCCAATTTTAGCGCGATACATACATCGTTTTGCAATTTGTTTTAATCTTCTGATAACTTTACAACCTAAGACGGCTGCTCAGATTGTGTCCTAAATCGTATATAGAGCAGGAACAGCAGAGGGCCTATAACAAAACCTTGTCACTCCTGTTTTACTCGATAAATTTCCGTCAGTTACAACAAAATTGGATCTCTCTGATAGAAAATCACGCATTTGTTCGCTTAATTGAGACGATATTCCATAAGCACACAATTTGATTACAAGCCGTTTATGATATACGGTGTCGAAAGCCTTCGGGGAATCTAGAAACACGAAATCAATTTGCAATCCCTTGTCGATAGCATTCAACAATTTTCGTGAGTAAAGTTCTAGTTGTCCTCCACATTAACGATGTTTTCTAAAAGAAAGATGATTTTGTCATAATATAGTGTTCCCTTCGAGCTGATTCATAATGTTTGAAAACAATATATGTTCCAAAACCCTGCTGCATATCAACTTTAATAGTATGGTCCCGTAGTTAGTGAATTACGCTTATTGCTTTTCTTGAATATTGGTGTGATCTGTGCAACTTTCCAGTATTTGGGTACGGAGCTTTCATCGAGCGAGTGACTGTGTATGATTGTTACGTATGAAGCTATTTTATCAGCACATTCTGACGGGAACTTAATTGGTATAGAGTGTGGACCGGAAGACTTATTTAAGTTGCTTCACTACTCCGAGTATACCTACTTGCAGTTGCTCATATTGGCAGCTTTTCTTGACTCGAATTCCAGAATATTAACTTCTTCTTCATTGGCAAAGGAATTTCGGAAGGCTTTAGCAGCACTGTCATCCATAGTATTTACATTGCTATCGTGCAGAGAAGGCATTGTTTGTGACTTGATGCTAGCATACTTTACATCAGAATCTCTTTGGATTTTCTGCAAAGTTTCGAGCACGGTTTCGTTGTGGAAACTATTATAAGCATTTCGGTTTAAAGTCCATGCAAAATTTCGAACCTCTGTAAAATACCGCCAATCGAGGGGATTTTGCGTTCGTTTAAATTTGTTTTTCGTTGTTCTTGCAGTAGCATGTTAACCAGTTTTGCGTATCACGAGGGATGAGCTCCGTCGTCTTTTAATTTATTTGGTGCAAAACTATCGATTGCTATCAATACTAGAATTAAAATTACATCTTGTCTACTCTTACATTGTTAATTTGGAAGGAATGGAGATTGTCTTCCAGGATGGCGTCAGGTGAATTTCTATCTGATTTTTTAACAGATGTAATTTCGTCTATTTCTGGAGGGTTTCAGAATTACGCTACGACAATCCTATGTTCACTAATCCCTGTCTCCACTTTGATGTTCGTTATTAGCTCAAGATTATTTGTTGCCAAGTTGTCAGTGTGTTTTGACAACCATGTATTATTAAGATAGGCTTGTGATCTAATTGTTAAAAATAGTTTTCAGAGAATGAGTTTAGTACAATTTAGGATGGTGTTTTATGCGTACCTTCGGATTTAAATATATATTTTTGCCAACGTATCGAGGGTAAATTAGAGTCACCATCAAATTCTTGGATATGTGTACATGTTTGAAATCAGATTCAAGTTTTCTTTGATCATTTCAACAATTTTATCATATGGTTTGGCTGATCCGTAAAAGGATCCAGTTATTAAATTGTTTTGGTTGCCAAGAATGACATCCACCCATAGTAACTCACAGGAACTATATATCCCAATTTCCGTACAAGAGAAACTACCGTACTTCTAATGGCACCGCCAAAATTTGGTCAACTCAAGAAAACAATTTTAGTTATTCTCTCTGACACACTATCAGCTTAAATAAAACATTTTTAATCTTCAATAGCAGACCACACTATATATCTGCAATATTCATTACCAGAGGCTCCTAAAGTATTTGACTGAAAATCATAGCAAAGCACAAAAATATCTGTTGCTTAATTTGAAAATGACATAACAAGCCCACATGTACTCTGTGGGAAAATAGCTAGAGGTTACTGAATACAGTATAAGACAACATAATCGAATGAAAAAGTGAACACTTGACGTAGAGTTACTCGTTTTAAGGAGAACATTATCGCAAATTACGTGCAGCAATCACTATAGTCAGCCCTTCCGCTCGTGATTACTTGATTGCATCTGAAGATATTCTACGCCTATAATAATAGGTTTTGTTTGTGAAAATTATTACATAAGTGAGGATAACGGATAAAATTTCTTTCTGAAAATGGTAGACCTACGACCAAAGCTTTTTATTCTTTTATTTTTCTTTTTTTTCTGTTTCATTCGGTTTGAATCTCTTTCTCTGGTACTCTCAGTATGTTACACTTTTTATGATTACTTTCCAGTATTAATATGAGGAGTAGTTTATTTTGGGGTACATAGCTAAATAAGTATTTTCCTAGAAACAGCAGTGCCAGAGCTATACTTTATTTATGATTTACATTTCTTGGCATAAAGCAAATATATATAAGAATGTGAAGTGTAGCTCTGGAGGTACAACCAGAAAAGCCTTATCATCTATAGGAAGATAGCACTCTATTAACTTTGAATCTACAAAGAATCTTGAATCTAGTTACCATTTAGTTTAAAATTAAACTAATTGGCGTTGAAACAATATAATAGTAAATTCTAAAATTAAATACACATTTTATTCAAAAAAGTCTCTCACATTTACAATTGTTTCTACGTTTTCAACAAAAAATGTAAATGAAATATTGAGAACAATAAATAAAGTTAATTGAGTGATTAATTGGCTACTCAGTGTGAAACATATTACCTCACTTGGTATTATGTAAATCTGATCCTGATGTAAAGCAATGATAGCAGAGAAAGCAAACAGTTAAAATAGTGAAAAAAACTCAAAAGAAAGATATTCATCTTTACCTTCCTTCAAAAAAATATATACTCACTTCCAATGTATAGGATAATCAAAACATTTGTATGTATTTCTAGACATATTTGGTCCTCTGTCTTAAAACTCTGGAAACGTGTGGCAAATACAAAATTATTTAATAAAAGGATTAATAACTATTTGTGAATCATAACCAACATTCATCATCCATGTAAAGGTAAAAGTATGTATCTGTAGTGCCACAGCAATTCCAGTATTAGGTGAAACATTTTGAATACTACAAATAGGCTACACAACACAACCTTTTGTTCCATTACACAGGTTTGAATTATTCTGTGTTCTTTGTTGTTTTCTCATAATTTTATTATTTTACATATAAATTCTTCATATTTACTAATTACAGTAATGTAAGCATACTACTTAGTAATTGACGTTTTTTTTAACATGCTACATTAGGAAAATGGGCTGCTAAAACTCGTAACAATTCGAGGAAAATATGGATATTAATATCCATGGCTCCTCAGTTTGTAGGGCGCTTGTTCATTTGACCCAACAGAGCGTAGTACGTATAGGAGGCATTTACCAGCTGCAAGGAATGAGACAACAATTAGAAAACAGTCAAAGAAAATCCATAATAAGTATAAACAATTTTCATGATATATCAAGTGGCAAGTCAGTGTGCCTGGTTATGTAGACGCAATAGTCACTGACATGAATATTAGTTGTATATCAAAACATCAGTTACAAAATATTGAAAAGAAAGGTATTGGTTAATTTGTAATGTTATTTTGCTGTATTTATCAAGTCCGAACCATATTGAGAGATAGATTACAGAAATGTTACACTTGCATTTTGCGTCTTTTACGCAATCATCAGTACTATGCATGCTGTGTTCAGGTTGTGGCGATAACAATAGTAATGGGGTTAACAAGGTATGTAATTATCTAAACGGCCGAATGATATCCATGTGTGAACAAGGTATAATCTAAATGGGTGTTATACTGCTTTCGTAACTAAAATGAATCTGTTTGGGCGAACACTTGCTTGTTATAGAATTGTAAGTATTTGCGTTTGTTAAGAATATTACCAGTATGTGTAAGAGCCAATATTAAGCTATCTTTTTTAAGGTGAGAGGTCTTCATTGTATTTAAATGTGTGTGAATTTCTTTAGGGTTTTGAGACTAGTAACTGAGGCGAGACAGTGTGTTAGAATAATTTAGTAATGAGTATGAGTGTGGAGATCTAAGCAGAAGGGGAAACCCCTTTCTAAGGCGCAGAGTCTAGTATGGAATTGCTTCACAGAAAGATATCTAAATGACTGCTTTGTTCCATCCTGAAATTTATGGAGAATTACGACACACGATTAATCGCACCAATATCCAACGCTCCAGACCGGTGAAAGAAGCTGAAAGTGCCTGAAACAAAGTTTATTCAGCCGCTTGAGGCCAAGAGAGAAGTATTTACGAGAAAATAAACAGCGAGATTGATACCCGAGCCACTGAAGTGGCATACAATCGGAAGGCTTCCACCGAACAGAGAGCTAAATCACCATAGAATTTAAAAAAAAGTGGGTACTTAGAAGGAGATTTTTGTCAACGAACGACTGTGACATTTAAGCTCTGAGTACGAGACGTGGACTAAAAACTGCGCTGTTCAGCCACACTGATTCATCAACGAATTCCTTCGAAACCATGTTTCAAGCCGTTTGGGTGTCTGTGCTATTGGTAGAGAGAAATCTAGAGGTAGAAGGCTAGTGTGAATTCTATTTGTTTCCTGTTATATGTTTGTCTGTTCGACACATCGATCAGCTGCTGTTGAGCATTTTCCTTTCCATTATTTTACATTTTAATTCAACATTCGGGATCATGAGGCTCAGCAGCTTGTGTGAAATTTCAGAAAAGACTTGTTATTTCAAGAAACACTTCAAACTGTGTTACAAACATTGTCGTTCGATTATTTTGGCCTTAGCCCGCAATCATTAAAACAGATTATCCCTCTAGCATGGATTTTCGTTACTTCTAGGGTTATTAAGTACAATGTATCTTTACCATACATACGTTTTCTTTGTAACAAGGATTCTGGTAAGTTGACAATGTAATGTTACATGTATTTACGCGAGCTAATCTACCGCTCAATACTGGTATGGGGTAATATGAATTTCTTAAGCTAGAGGTCCCAGGTCTCAGGGCGCACCGCTTTTGGCTTCCGGATAGGTGGCCAGTACGAGCGAGTCCAGGTGCAGAGGACAAAGAGCGCATGGCCGGAAATGGGGAAAATCCCTAAGCTGGAAATTTGGATAGCTGTTACTCACATGGCCGTTCTGAAGGATATGCTCCAAGGAATGGCGAAGTGTCAGACAATCTTAAAGATGACTAAGTTACAGCTCTTTGAAATTCGATAGTAACTCAAATCAAATATTAATAAAAATTTGAGTGGATTGGGGATTCCAGAAAATTTCTGAATGCTGCATATCTGAATTTATTTCATTTATTGATTTCAGGTGTCTTTATATCTGTTCCAGTATGCAAAATTTGTCAGAACATCATTTGGGCCACAACTACACAGTAAATGAACACAGCATCAGTATCTCATATTGTCCTAATTGTGTAGTTATTTAATGAACAGATTACTATTCTGCCAGTATGTTGATTGCAAGTGTTGTTAAGAAAGTGTGCTAATTTAAAAGTGGTCAGTCCCATGTGTTGGCAGACACTGCAGTTGAAAAGAGAACGAAAAGAGACTTCTGTCAAGAAGTTATGAATATATGTTTAAATTATACTTTGAGACAATCTGTTGCAATTTATGAAGAGCACTCCTGCGCAAGAATGCTAGCTTATTTCTTTACGAACCAATTATTACTTGAATTTATTGTAAATGTCTTGAGTGTAACCAAACCTTTATGACATTTCCTTTTTTAAATATTGTTGTAATACATTAGTGTAATCTGGGAAGTGGTCGGCTTCAATTAGATCGTGTATGCAGAGCATGAAGACCTATTTCTGCATTTTTGGTGGGGATGTCCTTCATTCAATTGAAAAGCAGATAGTGTCGGAACACTAGAGCGGTCAAGTGGAGACTGGGACTCAAGGGAGCGATTCTGCACAGTTTCGTGCAAGTTCTGGAAGAAGGCACACCTGTCCAGAGTAACGGGATGGTCCCTTCGTCAAAGTGATAGATTCTGGGCAGTGAACAGCCGCTACCATTCTTTAACTTCGGAAGGGACGTTGTATTTCGAGAGTTCTGACTGTGCTTTAGAACAGGCCTCTACTTTCGCTTGTATTATGGAATTGAGTACAGACAGAGTGTGAGTTACTATTCTGTACATCTGTGTGTTAATTTGTGAATCATCTTGTTGAACTCTGAAGAGTTTTGAGCTGATGAATATTGCGTGTACAGTGATTACGAAATGAAATTAATTTCCACGTATCTCTTATGACTATTTAGTATGGGGACTTTGCTACCATTTTCTTAACGCTCTCAACGTAACTTTACTGCAGTTGAAAAGGCTTTTTTCTAGGTAGATTTTAATTTGATATCGTAGGATCACTTCCAGTTACCTGAGATGTCATTTCCTGAATAAAGATTATTCAGTGTAATTCTGTCATCGAAGTCAGTTGTAGACGTTATAATAAAACCATTTTTATTACATTATTCATTTATCTTTTCCTTTATATTTATTTTTTCTTCTTTTTTTAAAATTCGCAATTCCAGCCAATGTATAGACTATTTGACTGAGGGATGACAGCTACAGCCTATTATTTTTTAGCGAATTAGCTGTAGGGCATGAAACCGAACTTGCACAGCTCGACCGTATGATTACTGCAACCTAATCCTGCATAGCTCAAGTACCTAAAGTACGAATAACCAAAGGTATAGACACAACTAGCTCGCTGCGATGTTATTTGGAAGACGGACTACTCAGCAGCGGTATCTGTTAGGTACCGTCGCAGTTGAGGGCTCGTCAGGGATATGAACCTAATCCCTGTAGAACTGTATTTGTAATTCTGACATGTCACAATATTCCGTGTTCCAGGTCCCAAATCTATTGCGTGAAAGGCAGTTTGCGTGGTGGCTCTGACCAAAGGATTTTGCAGCAATCGAGTGCTTGAGAATCGGTAGCAAAAGCTAGGGGTGCGGAAGTTCACCACAGAACTTCAAGAAAAAAGAAGAAGGATATGTAGAGCCGTCCTGGGTTCAAGTCTGCAGCAGCCAGCTGCAGCGGTGATCTCGACGGCGGCATAGTGGCAATAGCGGCCACGGCAACAAGGACCACGGTGGTGATTTCGAGTTCTTCAGCATCGACACTTCGAGCAGCGGCAATACAGCAGAAGAACCCATGTGTGAACCCACAGAGATATAGTCAGTAGTGGACTCTGAATGAGTAAGCTGTCACTCAGTGCATGTGGTTCAGACAACGTGAATTGTCCACTCAGACCTAAACCTAAACGTGGTAGTGTTGATAGAGGCGATACTAGTGGAACAGAGAAGGAATATCTAATTGCGAAATCTTCAATGGCATCGTTAAAGGAAATTCTGACAAATTTGAACTCTAAAAACGGTGGTATTGGATGCAGAGATAGGTTCGATATAAACGGAGATAGTTCAGTAGAGAGAAGTCTCACAGAAACAGAACAAAGTGAGGTGGAGAAAATTGAATCTCACATACAAGGAATGACGTACTCTAAATTAGATGCTATAATCGCAGTAGTAAAAATTTCTGAGGAGGTGTGCCTCGATAACACCAGAGTTGACAGTGTAGAAAAAGATTTTTTGGACAAGTTGGAAAAGATCCTTTATGAGCTGCATGGCGAGGTGAAAATTTTTGTGTGCAAAGTCAAGATGCACTTGAAGACGTGACCAATATGCTAACAATTTGTCAGGTAGGTTAGCAGAATGTGAAAAGAAAGTGCTTAAAAATAGAGGACACTATGAACAGGATTCAATAAAGAAGCTGTGCAGCATGTACAGTAATTTAAACACGAGGTCAGAATTAAATTCTTTAGCAGCAAATCAGGCTACTACTATTACAGATGTTCCACGGGTTAATTTTGTAACGATAAAGTGTTCTGTAAATGATGGAAAATGCCATATAGGTGATGTTCTTGCTTCGTGTAGAGATGATTTTGTGAGAGGAATGTTGAAAGAGACAAAAATTAAATTAGTTAAAAGTCATCATGAGGACAATGCACAGTCATGGGCAAATTTAATGAGTGCTTCATTTACTGTCTGTGAATTGTTTGAGAGTTGTTTCTTGTATAAATTAAAGACTGAAGCGAAACAAACGCCACTTCAGAATGACTTTATAAACGGACCAGGTTTCTGACACGGATGTGGGTAATGCGGAATTTTTCTGTACGTGAAGTAGCTAAATTGAAGCATATAAATCATCTGCTGGAAGTGAGATTACGTCGCTCCAGAGACGACTACCGTAATTTTTAGAATGTTATCTTCTCGGCAGTCCGACAAATTCAGTTGACGAGTTTTTAGATTTTATTGAGAAACTTGAACTGGTGGTGAATGTATGTGAAAATACGATGAGTAATGTTTCAGGTTTCGATGTACAATGGGATATGAATGATGATGGAAATAGGATCACATTTGAGGAAGTGGAGAAAATGGTCAATATATTGCAGTGCAATAAAGCGGCTGGGGTGGATGAAATTAAGTCGGAACTCATCAAATACAGTGGAATGTCAGGTCTTAAATG
The DNA here is from genome assembly GCF_021461385.2 of Schistocerca piceifrons. Taxonomy (NCBI): domain Eukaryota; kingdom Metazoa; phylum Arthropoda; class Insecta; order Orthoptera; family Acrididae; genus Schistocerca; species Schistocerca piceifrons. The sequence continues at coordinate 204,870,884 of NC_060145.1, read as the reverse complement.
GCTACACAGAATAATTGAAATGGCGTGGGAGTCGGGACAGGTTCCATCAGACTGGACGAAAGCAGTAATCACACGAATCTTTAAACATGGAAACGGAATAGATTGTAAAAACTACAGAGGTATCTCTTTAATCAGCGTTGTGGGTAAAATCTTCTCAGGTACTGTTGAAAGGAAAGTGCGAGTATTAGTTGAGAACAAATTGGATGAGAATCAGTGTGGGTTTAGGCCTCTTAGAGGTTGTCAGGACCAGATCTTTAGCTTACGGCAAATAATGGAGAAGTGTTATGAGTGGAACAGGGAATTGTATCTATGCTTTATAGATCTAGAAAAGGCATATGACCGGGTTCCTAGGAGGATGTTATTGTTTGTTCTACGAGATTATGGAATAGGAGGCAATTAAAGGTCTTTACATAGATAGTCAGGCAGCAGTTAGAGTTGACGGTAAACTGAGTTCATGGTTCAGAGTAGTTTCAGGGGTAAGACAAGGCTGCAACCTGTCTCCACTGTTGTTCATATTATTTATGGATCATATGTTGAAAACAATAAACTGTCTGGGTGAGGTTAAGATATGTGAACACAAAATAAGCAGTCTCGCATATGCAGATGACTGAGTTGTGATGGCAGATTCGATTGAAAGTTTGCAAATTAATGTTTCAGAGCTAGATCAGAAATGTAAGGACTATGGTATGAAGATTAACATCTCCAAAACGAAAGTAATGGCAGTGGGAAAGAGATATAAACGGATTGAGTGCCAGAACAGGTGGACGGTTTCATATTCTCACAGGATGGCAACATAGTGAAAGAACTGGAAGCGAGGTGTAGCAAAGCTAATGCAGTGAGCGCTCAGCTACGATCTACTCTCTTCTGCACGAAGGAAGTCAGTACCAAGACTAAGTTATCTGTGCACCGTTCAATCTTTCGACCAATTTCGTTGTGTGGGAGCGAAAGCTGGGTGGATTCAGGTTATTTTATCAATAAGGTTGAGGTTACGGATATGAAAGTAGCTAGGATGATTGCAGGTACCAGTAGATGGGAACAATGGCAGGATGGTGTCCACAATGAGGAAATAAAAGAAAAACTGGGAATGAACTCTATAGATGTAGCAGTCAGGGCGAACAGGCTCAGATGGTGGGGTCATGTTACACGCATGGGAGAAGCAAGGTTGCCCAAGAGACTCATGGGTTCAGCAGTAAAGGGTAGGAGGAGTCGGGGTAGACCAAGGAGAAGATACCTGGATTCGGTTAAGAATGATTTTGAAGTAATAGGGTTAATATCAGAGGAGGCATCAATGTTAGCACTGAATAGGGGCTCATGGAGAAATTTTATAAGGGGGACTATGCTCCAGACTGAACGCTGAAAGTCATAATCAGTCTTAAATGATGATGATGATGATGATGGTGAAATTCAAGCCTCATAATGGGGCAATAGACAGAGAAATGGGTACCAGAATGGCGACAACAGTAACATCCACAATAACTGTAATGATCATAACAGAAATAATTGTCGCCGTAATAATAATTTACAAAGGGCAAATAGTAGAGGGAACTTTCATAGCAGAAATCAAAAACAGCAACAAAGATACGATAGGAAGGAGCCTCGTTAAATAGAACACCAGAATAAGACATCGGGATGCTAGAAATCGCCGCATCTCAGGTCCAGACGTTGCGAAATAAAACAGCACTGAAAAGGGCACGTCATTTTAAAAATTTTGTATATGTTCAAAATTCGGCAAATAAGCCACAAATGTTTGAGATGGAGGTTATAAGAGATAAAAATAAAATGGGGAATAATATTAAGCAGCGCAACCATAATGAGGGTGTAGGAAATATTTTAAAGTGTGTGCTCGATAAAAACGATATGGGGCTGGAGAATCTATTTGGTGAAAAGGAAGTGATTGATGGATTGAATGAATGTTTGTTGAGAGAGACTATGGCCAAAAGAGAATCAGAAGTGTATCAGAATTTGGTGGAGGTGGAATGTATGATGAATTCTAATGAGGCACTAGTCAGTAGCAATAATTGTAGTAATGCATGTAAAGGTAATGAAGATAATATTATAGCGGACCAATTGAGTGATTCTCGCGTCCCGCGCCCGGGTTCCCGGGTTCGATTCCCGGCGGGGTCAGGGATTTTCTCTGCCTCGTGATGACTGGGTGTTGTGTGATGTCCTTAGGTTAGTTAGATTTAAGTAGCTCTAAGTTCTAGGGGACTGATGACCATAGATGTTAAGTCCCATAGTGCTCAGAGCCATTTGAACCAAATTGAGTGAAAGTGTTTATGAAGGTAGCGTAGCAATAGTCTTGTCAGATGGTGATGAATTTCATTTGAATTTTGCTATGTGCCGGCGTAAGTTGGTGATTTATTGTTATAGGAATGGAAATGTGATGTTTTAGAGGCTGAAGCTGCAGAAACTGAGGCTACTGATTTAGATATCTCAGAGGTAGGAATCTGTGCGTTTATTTCTGTTGATGGAAGTGAACTGATAGCTCTTGATGAAAGCATGAATTACGAGTGCATGTGGAGGATGAATGTGAAAGTAATGTGTTAGATGGTAGAACAGAATCTGAGAAAAGAAAATGTAAACGAGAAAGGGTTATATTCGTGTTTGGCAGAATTCATGTGTGCTGCTAATTTTAATGTGGAACGATGTAGTAGCGGTTATTTATATGGTGTATCGGCGAAGGTTGACGAAGTTACTGGTAGTGAATGGAATTAACTGTGATAACGTTTGTAGTGATTCAGTGGACGTAAGTGGCATTTTGTGTAAAGAAGACGAAGTTTTAAGTAGTGTGATTTATTGTCACAATGTGCTGCGGCTGATATCGTTAATTTGGAGGAAGGGGAAAGTATATTTGATTCTGAAGAGGACGATGAAACAGACAGCGAATTCAGCAACAGGTTTAGATGCTAGAGATGGTTTGAAGGTGGATCAGGAGAATCTAGGCACGGACAGTGAATTGCGGGTTGGTCTGAAATTATAATATGTGTTACAAATACGGAGAAAATGGAAGGAATGCTGGAAATGATCCTTCCAGAGCTAAGTATTTATAGAGGGTGAAACTAAAAACTTGGAGCGTGTAGATGAAATGAATGATGTGGGTGAAGAAAATAAGTGTGTTCTCAGATTTAATAATGGTGTCATAGCGGTAGTCACAAATTTTATGTATAAACACAGGATTCCATGATGAACTAGGAAAGAAGGCTCGAATATGAGCAGGTGGAAAAATGCAAAAAGTTGAAATTTAAAAGATACTCATACTGGTAAGAAAAATACCATAAGAGGCAGCAGCGACAGAGTTTCATCTTGTGAATGAAGAAAAGTTGTGTAAAAATATACGTATGTAGGTGTCATTTCATGTGTACCAACTAAGAATTTCTTTTTTTTGGGGGGGGGGGGGGGAGGGAGGGGGTGCTATTTCTGTTTTGTGTAAGCGTCCACTTGCTAAAATTAAGATGTATGTAATAAACTACGGACGCAGAACATAGTGCAAGAAGGGAGTAAGTATTAGCCTCATGACTCTTGGTGCGCGGATGTCGGCAGGCAGTAATTAGTTGTGTAAGTGAGGAATGTAATTTCTAATGTAGATAAGATTTGAGAGAAATGACAAGGGGTTATTTAAATGCGTTACTTGTATAATTTTCGATTGGCTTTACGTGTAATATGTGTAGTTTATTCGTATTGTTCGCACAAAATTTGGTGCGTGGAGGTCATCAGACCTATTAAAAATTTTGATTGGTAGTGGCAGTAGAATATGGCACTATGTGCAAAGCATGAGTTAAGTTTAGGGAGTATATTATGTAGTTTATTTATATAATCTATGTCATTCTGGAAGTGTTTTGAATAGATTTATTTTTGAAATTTTGGAGACAGCTCCGTAATATGATTAAGAGAATAATTTTAGCGATACGCGTTTTATTATACAAATAGGGTACTGATGAACTTATAATACAGCTCTCTGCGGAGTTGAAAGGAAAGTTACATGGGTGATATCTGTATAGGGTAGTATTAGTTTTAAAGCTCGTAATTTATTTATTTATTTTTTTGAGTCATCACTTTTCTGACTGATCTGATGCGGCCCGCCACGAGTTTGTCTCCTGTGCCAATCTCTTCATCTCGGAGTGACACTTACAAACAACGTCCTCAATTACTTGCCGGATGTATTCGAATCTCTGTCTTCCTCTACACTTTTTGCCCTCTACAGTTCCCTCTAGTACCATGAAAGGTATTCCCTTATGTCTTAACTGATGTCTTGTCGTCCTGTCCCCTCTCCTAATCAGTCGCAAGAAGGACTATCGGCAGCAGGGGGTTAATCTGACTGGGTGGCATAACAGGAACGTGTGTGGCTGCTAGTGGCGCGATCCAGCTAAAATGAGGGAACTATCTGTGTGAACTGAACTAATATCGCAAGCCGTTTGACAGTGACTACTGATAAATGGTCCATGAACGTTAAAATTTAAATTAATACCCAAATGAAGTATCGCAAGTGATGTGGCCACAAATTGTTTACTTGCAGCCAAAAAAATGCACAATGAAGATGAATACAAGTAGCACGAAGACGATGAATAAGGTGTGAGAGACTAGGTGTAAGTAGTGTGGCTGATGCATTTATTAGAGATGACAAAATTCGGAAATTTAAATGAACAAGTGGATCAGCTTTCGAAAGATATTGACCATGTTAGTGAAAGGGTCGAAATTTAATGGAAGTCATTCGGTGACTGGCAGTAACAGCAAAAATAATTTAGTGACGGGTATCAGTGACGAAGCAGTGCAACGGTATCAGCAGTTTGAAGGTATGTGCACTGAGTTTTATTCTTTCTTTCAGATAGTTATAATACCGTGGCTTCAGTCCTTTAGTGTAAAATGTTTTGTGAAAAATAGGAAGTGACATCTAGTTAATTTTTTCATTGCTTACAAAGAAGAATTTGTTCCAAGGATGTCAGGTGAAGCGAAAGTTAAGTTCGTAAAACGGCGTAATCCTGGGCAAATGTAATAAATGATATGTTTACTAGGTATGAAGTATTCGAAAGTTATTCCCTACGTAAGTTCCAGAGAGAGAGACGAAGTAAACTTCAAAACAAATTTTTAAATGTATGGGGACTGGGAAATATGATGCTCATAAATGGGACTTTTGGTGTGTTGACCGACATTATAGTGCTCGAAAGACGATTGTCAGATCACCTATAATGAAATACTG